>NW_024883285.1:0-106768 GCF_019059575.1 Amphibalanus amphitrite
GTGCTCGTCTCGTCTGTTTCAGTTACCGGGGTTACATGAGCAAGTAAATGCGTATCAGGAACGGATTTTCCTATTCGCTACCATTGTAGTCCGTTTGTAATGCGTATGAACTCTGCTCATGTAACCCCGAGCACTGTCGCTGAGGTTATCTGAGCTGGATCTGCGTCCGGTGGCGGGCGGCGGGCGGCGCTCCACCGCTGTGGAGCCGGGCCTGCCCCGCTGTAAGGAGTGTCACTGACACTGGACAGAGCCGCGAACAGGTGACACTGTCACCGGACCGGGGCGGTCCGGACGGCCACCGCCTCACTGGAGGTCGCCGCATAGCTCTGTGACCGCCCACATTCGCTCTGCCGCTCTGTGAAAACTAAAATTGAACTCAACCAGGCACATAATTATTTTACGAGGATCTTAATAAGCCTACGCTGCCGGTTTGAATATGCATTGTGCAATGTGCAGTCAGGTATATGGTAATACACTTTTTTGTGCTGAAAGACCACACGGATTATTAGTAAAATGTTTGGCAAGAATATGTCCGACAAAATGGGAAACGTTAAAATGTGTGATTTTGGTCTTGATTGCCAATCTATAAATGTGCTTAATCTGGAAACGAATAATCAATTACCCCCCGTTCGACTGGAGCCCAGCAGCCCTTTCAGTCGCCGTGGCAGGTCATCGCACCCAGACGATTCAGGCGTTGCATCGACGTCGACGACGTCAGATAGCGCCAGACTCGTCGACGGCGACGATAGCCGCGCCGACGCGTCGCGTTCGTCTTTGCGCCTGAATGGCCAACGACAGCGTCTGGGACGGATCTGGGCAGCGATAGGTGCTCGAATGGCTCCCGGTTGAGAGAGGGTTGATGAGAGCGGTGGGGGGAGAGTGAGGGAGGAAGGGAGAGAGAGAGAGCTAGAGTTGAGAGCATTTCCGCCCATTTCCTGCCTCGGGACCCCTGGCCCTGATACCTCCGATACAATTACATGACCACGGTACGAAGACATTAACGCCATGTTCTGAGGTATATGATAGCTTTATACATTGGTATGATTGGAGCCCATCCAATCCACTAAGCAAGTCGCATTCGCAAGTTGTGCACGACGTATGCAGAGTGGATTCGATGAAGGTTTCTGGGTACGGTCTAATCTAACGGGTGCGTAATACTACATATAACGCCTGAGTGAATACTACGCCCATTGCCCATAGAACACCTATTGATACCATCGCTATTCCAATGAACCATTTAGGATCTCTGGGTAGGTATAACACCTTACAGGGCCTTCGGCGGTAAAAGATTATCCAGCCAGCGACTATAGCTCACTTCTCAGACCTGAGCGGACCGTCCATAATTCACAGCAGCAACGACAGCTGGTGGCCCCGCCGACACTAATCGCTTTATTTACTATCGCCTTTGCAAATCCATATCACATGGCTGCTGCGACAAATTAGCAGGCGTGAAAAGCCGAGGTACGTCGTAGATTCAGATTCGAGGTGGCTAAGTTGGATATTATTTGTCACTATGTTTCATTGCAGTCGTTTATAGTCATCTTCAAGAAGCCGTTTATCAGTGTTGCCCTCAGGGGATGATCACGATAGATACGGACCGTCAATAGCCATATGTACATAACTAACCCTAATACGAGCCACGGCTTTTAGGTAAACGGCGTGGGGGGAGCGACGATGCTGTGAATGTGAAGCCACTGTGTTGTGCTTCCTGGCATTAACATTGATAGAAATGTCACTGAGCCGTCTTTTTAGGGACTTTTGAAATATTCATTTATTTTGCAGTCTTTATATGCAACCGTAACGGAAGCCGTTTAATACTTTTTGTCGTTGACAATGTATGTAATTTATACAATAAATCTCATTATAGGCTCTTCGATTTAAGTGTATGTTATGTGGTTATCATAAAAACCGAAGTCAGAAGTCATAAGAACCGAACTATTGAAGTGTAAGGCGAATGCCTACATATTGACACTAAAACTTTTGGGTCCCTATAGTTTTCCAGAATTTATGTGTCCTAGCCCTCTACTACTCAACACAACCACTTCTATCGGCCCTTATGTAGAGGGATTACTGCTCCTCACAACTTCACCCATTTATCACATGTCACACATTCATCATACACAACGCCGCGAAAATTTGCACATGTCCGCGTGTTTTGACTACAAGCTAAGGAAGCCAATAAATCTATGCACCCGTATATCTTAGTCGGGCCGTAATCAGGTGTCGGTGGGCCATGACCAAGTGACCAGCCCAGCCGTATTGGTCTGACCTGACGCTCCGTCCATCTGCCCCATTGTGTGCAGCGGCGGCCAGTGCGTCCCTCCGCGCCGCCCCGATCATCTTTTGTTTTAGTTGGCGTCTGCGCGATCTCGGCTAATTTCCGTCACTCATCCATCATCTTTTTGCATCGTTCAGGCGAGCGGCGCAGATGAGAAAAGTTCTCCACTTGGGTTTGGAAATATCGCACAGGGATCAGCGCTGGCTGGCTGGGCGGGCGCCAGGCGGAGCCGCGATGGTTCAGCCTAAAACAGGACGTTCGGGAACAACCCGGCGGTAGGGGACACTAGAAACAAAGGTCCTGGATCACATATCACAGAGATACCCATCCCTTCCCGAGTTAATTTGGGGTTTGTTTCCTCACTAATGACTAACACCAACCCTGGCTTTCGTAGCTGTCGCAAAGAGCGATTTATAGCGATCGGGGACCCTTGATGACACCCTTTTCTGACTAATTGGTATTATGCGACCACCGCGTTACAAGCTGGTGTGATTATAGTTTGGATGAACAGGGAGGGCGATAGACGGTTGAAGGTGTGCGATGGACTAATGGACAGTGGGTGGCATAGACGGTGGACAATAAACGGCGAGCGGTGGATGACATACGGTGGAAATAGACGGCGGACGGCGGTAGGCAAAGGACGGTAGACTGTGGACGATAGACGGTTGATGGTGGACGGTGGACAAGTGACGGTGGACGGTGCAGACACTGGATACGGGATAGTGCTGTTGGTGGTCAGAGACGGACTACAAGAGGGACCACGAGACAGACCACGAGATAGACCACGAGACAGACCACGAGACAGACCTGCGAGGGACCATGAGCCACGCTCTGTCAGACGGGAAGGACCACAAGACAACCGTCCTGGGCGGGGACGCCGCATTCACACGCCGGCGGGCAGACCCGCCATTCCACACCCCTCATTAGAGGCTAATGGGTGGAGGCTGGGCAGCGCTCAGCCGAGGCGCCGGCGCCGCCGATACCCGCTCATTTGGCCACCATTACCGGACGGCGGCGGCGGCGGCGGCGGCGGCGGCGGCGGCGGGGGCGGGCGCGCCGCCCAGGTGTGTCGCTGAGACCCCAGGGCCCACACAGAGCGGCCTCTCATGGACAGGTGAAGACAGGAGGCACACGCATGTGGCCGCGGCCAGGGGAGGAGACCAATTCTTCCAGGCAGGAGGGGAGCGGCTCGGAGCGACGCGAAGGCGCTGTTTCTGAAATGTACGCTCTGTCGCATGCATTGAGCAATGGTCATAAGCGGTGCATATTGCATAAACCACTTAACTCAATGCTCTGCTGATTGTTAAGCGTTGCGAAATCCGTTTTCCATGAAGATTGTTGTAACGCAGAGACGTGATCTTTGTCACGCTGTCCCAGCATGATTCCAGTCGTGCTGATTCGCCACCTCCTGCTGTTGTTTGGTGGAAAGTTGACCCACCATTTCATTGTCCCAGTAAATCCGTTAATCCATAATATCCTCACCGTCGCTCGATCAAGTCTGTCGGGTCGGTCAGGTGGCATCGACCTCCGACCCTCGGGCCGCTCTCTCGCCCGTCTGGTCGCGTGTGCCGACACTGACGGCGGCGCCGAGCCCCCACCCGCGGCGATCCGCACCGGTATGGTACAGCGGTGCCAGACAGACGCTCTCTTTGTGCGCCATCGCGCATAATTTTCGCATTTGTCTTGGTTACATAATCATTAATCATGTTTATCAGTGAGCGAGTGACGTTGTGTGGTAGCGATCTGTGACGGCCTAACTGAACACGCGACACAAACCTGGCATCAGATGAGAAGTAACCGAGCACAAGAACACTAGACGAGCGGCAATCTAGCACAGGGCCATCATACCTAATGCGGGGACACCAGGCAAGCTCTGCCCCAGTACAACGGCATCAGGCGAGCGAGCGAGCACGAGGCGAGCGCTAAATAGCCTGGCACCGGGATACAGTCCTTTCTGGAAAATGACGAGCGTGCACCGTAAAAGGAATGGCTCGCTGCCTCAGTTTTCGTCATTTACAAGTAAAAAATAAGTATTGTTATCGGTCGCTCCGTCTTCGTTCGTCTTCTTATTTCCGTTCCTTTTCTGCTAATGTCCCTCGTTCCCAGGATTCCGAAGACTGCGACAGCTTTTGTCTTCTGTCAGAAAAAGAGGGTCCCTGTGTGGCATAGCTCCCTAAAAAGTTCTGCAGGGCACGATAACAAAAAGTGCCGTCCACACAATCTTCGTTTTTCTGCAGATCGACGGCATGTAAAAACGCTCGGAACCGAGAAAGAAGCTGGCAATAGATGTGAGCATTTATCGTTGCCACAAAGAGCGGCCGACAGATTCCGGCGTACCCGTGACGGGAACGGTGAGCAATGGTCGGTGGGGCTGCGCTCACAGAGCTGCAGGGACGATGATGGCAGAAATGGTTCACGGTCGAAATTCGACGGGACTTTGATCGTCTAGTGCACTCGAAAACGGTTTTCTTCCACGTAACCTTAGAGATGCATTGCTCGGATTAAAAATGCATTTTCCTCCCCTTACCAACTAGAAGGGAAGCGTATCCATCACCGTCGTTTAACTCACAATCTCATACAGTGACGCACAAAGACCCGGGTGCCATCCCTCGGCGAACCACGCACTGGCTGGCTAACTAAATCATCGCATAATACCTCATTAAAACCCGTTAATTAATCGAATCAGAGCAAGCGAGCTGGAATTCTGACTGCTGTAATTGCAGCAAATTAAAACGGCAGCTTCCAGGCAGCGCTCGGGGATAGTTGGGTGGCTCAGTGCTGTGCCAATCGGACAGAAAGGGAGGGCGGACGAGCGAAGAGCAGTATAGAGTTCAGAGCTGCTGAGACTGCAAACGAAAGGAGTCGGCTGATGAGTGATTAGATATGCTCTCGTTGTCTATTAATCATACATGTTTTCAGATAGACGGATACATGGTAATTTTTTCAGGAAAAGGTTGATGGGCTTTTTAAAATTTACCATGCACTGCCGAGCTTCCGGAGCTGTCCTTATATGACACGTTTAATGAATGTAATCGATTAGTGCAGGCTCTTTATACAGCGGTCCTGGGTCCTGAAGATCAGGTATGCAGGCTGCGAGCTCACTAGTGACTGCAGTGATTGGGCTGGTGCAGCGCGTTCCTGTGGTCGCCGCCGGGAGCTGCTGCGCGCAGCTCGCTCAGAGGAGCAGCCCGGGGCATTGTCACCTGTCGCCTTGTGGCAGCCACCAGCCGGAGCTAGCAGCTGCCCAGGGCGCTCCAGCTTTGTCATGTTAACGAGCCTGGCCGGCGATCGTGGCCACATCGTGCGATCGTTGTCGGCCGCGAACCGGGCCGGTCGGCGGGGCGCCCCGAGTTACCGGGCGCCCCGCGGTGCGTGTAGGGGCGCCGGAGCCCCGGTCGCCACATTAGACCCGCCGCCTGCTGCGGGGCCCGTCAGTGGAGGCCGAGTGACCGCGGCAACGACAGGACACTGGCACTGACACCGACACCGACACCGACACCTCCTGGGGGCAGCGGCAGCGACACACCGCCCTTGACAGCGCTCTACCGTCCGACAGTCCGGTACAGGTGGTAGAATCAACACACAAAAATCAAAATCTTTTTTCTCTTAAGTCGAGGGCTTATATGACTATTCTGCTTTTTATGTGAATTTTATTACGGAAAGCTCCCACATATTTACTTATCTGCTCATTACCAATCGTGAAATAATTTTTACTTTAAAAAGAGCACACTGATAGGATAGCTGTTTATCATTTATACTGGACATAATAAAATCTCACTTAGAATAATGCAGCTATAATCAAAGGCGTGTTCTCTGGTGCACAAGCAATCAAAGAAAAACAATCTTCTCCCCGCTTTACTCGTAAACCATAGCTCCGCTGAAACCATCATCTTTTTTTCAGCTCAATACACTTACAAATGCAGCCAAAGTTATCTCAGCTCGCTGTTAGACCCGTTCTCACCGTGACGAAAGTCATCCCACTGTTCCCTTTCTGCCCTGAGTCACTCGGGATTGGCATCGTAATAACTCGCCGAAATCCACGCTGGGAGGCCGGCACTTAACTGCCGGGTGGTCGCCGTAGTCCTGTCATACGGCAGGAGAGCACTCCTAAATTTCCACTCTCTACCCTCCCCATCGGCCGTCCCTGCCCCGCTCGCTCCGGCCCGGCTCGCCGTAGAGGACGGCACGCAGCGCAGTCGTTCACCCAGGCTAACGTGCGCCGTAGGGAAGACCGACTTGGTCTGAGACCTAAGAAAATGAGCCGACGGGATGCGTCGTTTACAGGTTCGAAAACTCTCCCGAAAAAAAATGGGCTCGAGTGACCTCTAGCAAATCCACAGCAAAACTCACGTCGCAATGTTTCATGAGACGGTGCGTTTTATCGTCTGGACATACCGAGCTCAGAGAACGAAAGATTTCTCGGAAACGATTCGAAAACGCATTAAAGGTAGTGTGCCAACTGCCACCTTTGAAAGATTTCCCGTTTTATTTTTCCTAGGATAAGAAGCTTCTGTTTTTACCTAATATCGCAAAAAAAATCAAAAATGGGCCTGGAATAGTGCCTTTTCGCCTAAAAGTTTATCGGTTTTTAGATATGTATAACAACTGTAGTGGGCTCACCTGCAAACAGGCGTCGGGCAACAATCGCAAATGCGGCGCACTTGTGACAATAAGCAAAGGTCATTATAGTGTTACGACCATACGACGTACGGGAATAAGTTATCAGCTGTCTAATCGTAGACAACACAATGTCGAGCCTTAAACTGTAAGCCTGTATTGGTATTGTTTGTTAAATTTGGCTGTCGAACATTAATTTGTGGTTTGAAATATGATTTTATGTAAAATAATTGATATGAAACAGCCGTCTCTTAAGTTATGACCCCATTACACCACACGCAAGTGGCAGAAATGACAATGATCAGCTGACGCATTTTTCTTGGCCGAAGTCAGAGCGCGCGGCCCGACGCACCACGCGTATTTGGAAATTCCGACCTCGACGAGCATCAGAAGCCACCTAACAGGCGTGTTCGAAACCGCAGGAGATGATGATGAACGGGTTTATCGAAACTTGATTGGATGAGCCTATCGGTAATAGCGATTTTAGTGTGTGCATTTATTGTTCATAGTGGTGTGAAATGTGGTTGGGGTACGACCGACAACCCGTCGGGGCGAATTTCGCACTGGGGTACTCAAAATTTGAAGAATTTAAGACGTTTCCATAAGTTTTGAAGGTATGGATAAGTTCTAAAAATCCGGTTCTCCTTATCCGGGTCATTAACTCCATATGGTCCAAGAAAGCTGGCACACTACCTTTAACCGCGGGCGGGCGAGGCGAGAGCCATTTAGGCATTTTACACCAGTCTCACACCTTGTCACACACTCCGGGAAATGAAAACTACCGCCAAACAGCTGCTAAACGGTTTATAGCCGAGCGGTCACCGGCATACCAATCTGGTAGTTTTTCTACCGCGTTCCATACGGCCAGCGCCCATGTGCGGGGCGATCAATGACCATGGCGGCGGTCTGCGGAAACCGGCGCCGCTTTAGTGGTGGGTCAAAAAGTGCGAGACGGCTGCTGAACTTCAGATATGATTTTGACGCTGGTATACACGACATCGAACGTAACAGGTCGCCCTCAAGTACATGAGTCACCGACACAGGGCATGTAATGCAACAGGTCACCGACCGATTGGCCGTGTCGTTATTGAACAGGCATGTGGTGTGTTCGACAAACGACATTGTCCCGGACGGCGACAAAAACAGGGCGCAGCCGGCAGAGAGCCAGGCAGGCGGAAACAGCGCAGTGACACCCGAACGACAGCGGCGACATCGCTGGATCGACCGACCGCGACACTCGAGCGGAGCACCTGGAAACTGGACTTCAGGGCACCTGGACACTGGGCGTGTCCATTGTCCATGGACAACTGATAAATATTCGTGTACTGGCTGGAAAAGCACTAAACACTAAGAGCACTAAGCACTTGAGCACTAAGAATACACCTCTGGGCAGGGCTGCGGAGTCGATGGATTTTCGGTGACTCCGACTCCGACTCCGACTCCGGCTTTCAAAAACCAGCTCCGACTCCGACTCCGACTCCGGGCAGAATTGTCGACTCCGACCGACTCCAACTCCCGACTCCGACTCCGCAGACCTAGCAGGGCTGCGGAGTCGACAGATTTTCGGTGACTCCGACTCCGACTCCAGCTCGGGCTTCTAAAATCGACTCCGACTCCGACTCCGACTTCGGTCACAATTGTCAACTCCGACCGACTACGACTCCGACTCCGACTCCGACTCCGCAGCCCTGCCTCTGGGCACTCAGCACTGGATAGCGGACATCGCTCAGCCGCGGTGTCGGTGCAATTCCTAAACTGCAGACACCCGAATTATTCCGAGCCTCGATTCTCCCTTATGCATCGGATTTCTGTCACACCTGTGGACAGCGATATGAGAGGGAGGGTCGGATCCCATTCCCATCTGATCGAGCACGGCGGTGGGGTCCGTCAGCCGTCCCGCGGGTTCCTCTGACGTCATCCGACAGCCGGTCATTGATCTCCATTGACCCCGGCCTCCGGTCGGACGGAGAGGGACAGAGAGACGGTACGGGCCCAGGCCCGGAGAAGGCGTTCATAGGGCTATCGAATGACATCAGACGATCAGCTTCCGTGCCAGGTGCTGCTCATTGATATTTCTTTTTTTTAAGACAAATATTCAAAATCAGGCGATAAAGTGAGAGAATATATTGCGATGCCTATAAAATTATGACCCAGGGAGCATCTCAGGATTTTTTTTTTTGCAAAAAAGGTTCCCATGCCCTTGATATAAGAGGCGAGGACGATGCTAGGGCTGTCACGATGGCACTCAGGGCTTCCAGAAGAATGGGGAAACGGATGTGGGAAAGGACAGACATGATCCCACAGCACTTAGCATGAGAGGGGTCCCGCATGAGAATGTCCCAGGATAGATGCGGGCTACTTTTAGCTACTTCGAGGCTAGTCGACTGCACTTGCTCTTCAGAAATTATAAAGGCTATACACATCAGGGCACGCACTGCAGTGCGTGAAGCATGTTTCACCAGTGTGACGGCTTGAGTGCAGGCAAGATGTCTTTGGAACAGAATGACGATGTCTAATAATGGAACAAAAATTGTTACGGTGCTGTGAAAAAATAACAGTGACCACATTGTAAAGCTCCTATCCAATGTAGAGGTTTTATTAAGCCCCTTTTTATTCGAAAGATGCCCTTCCTTTTCCTGCTTGTTCCACATAACTATTTAAAAAATCGAATTCGATGGGTAATACGCGAATGCGTAGGTCCATATTTCAAACTTAATTGTTTGTTATTTGAACTGTTACTGTTATTCACTCAGGTAAGCTGAATAATTTCTCGGGTGCCGAGGATGTGCAGCGTCCATTTATATAGGTAATCACCTTTTGATCTCGGCCGGGACGGTGTGTGGTTCCGCCAGAGGCCGGGGGCTTACGAGTCTTCGGCGCACCGTTTCGCAACAAAGCAGCTGCCTCAGAGGCTCAAACTCGAGAGATTCGCTGACCACCGCAAGGACTTTTAATCATCGGAAATCCGAGGTGATCCTGAGGTGTCAGAATCGGTAAGGGTCTAGCTTTGGCAATTCTTAGCCTCCGTAGTCCGCACCGGCCGGGGTACTGCGCGGCAGACCGACCAGGCAACTCCAAAAGTCCATTTATTCCCATTGCAACTCCTTTCCGTGCCTGGATTCTGGAGAAACGAAGCGATCTCGCAAACCCTTCCGGGAAAGTGCTGCAGCTTTTGGCGGCGGGAGAGGGCCAATGAGAGGCGGGCTGGCGGCGGCAGGCTCCGCCCGCCGGCCGGCCGGCCGCTCGTCGCGCTCGCGCGCCGCGCCGCCAGTCGTCCGCCGCTGCCGACGGGAGGTGCGTGCATCGTGTGACGAAGCGAGCTGTGACGGGCCGTGCGGGCCGTGCCGAGAGTGGGCTGTGTGCCGGGCCGGCCGGGTCATGTGGAGGGCCTGACGGCCACAGAGCGAGCGATGATGGAGCCCCTGAGGAGGCGCGGATGGGCGCTGGTGCCGCTGCTGGCGGTGCTCTTCTTTCAGCCGGCTGCCGTGAGAGGATACTACAACTGGATGTGAGTACCGAACGGCAGTGTCGCTTCCAGAGTTCCTCCAGTGAGTTTCCCCAAGTAGTAGGTGACATTGGCCAGCCGTGACGACACAGAATGGGAGCCGTCCTTCCGGCGTAAAAGTTTGCCTCCATAGTCGCGTATCCCTATTGCAATAGGTACGGTATGAATAGAGCATGGTTCAGTGAAAAGTGTCATAAATGGTCCATTTGGATTGAAGCTGGTTAGGTAAGGTTAGGTTGGGTTAGATTATCTTGTTTTCAGGACCATGCTCCTTTCATACTTTATTTCAATTTACGCCCCTAGTCAGATGATTTGCATTCGTGCTCGGACTTGTTTGGGCTTCCGTTCTTTTCAGACATGCTGGATAACGATTATTCGATGCATGACCGTCTGATATCTCACAATCTTTCAACGTTGTGAACAGCGAAAAACATATATTTTTCTTCGTAATATTTATTGGCGATCTCCTTAATCCTCCAATCATCACGAACCTGGGACCATCACGTCTGATCAAATCACGGCTGCACACCGCCCGGCCGCCGCGCTCGGGCCCGATGCGGCCGGGTCTCTCGTCTCCTCAGTTTTGTCTGTCACGCTGGTCATTTGAGACTGTCCGGTCGCTGCGCTGCCGTCGCTGCCGGCGGTCACGATCCTCTGAGCGGAGACGGCCCCCAGTGCGTGAGATCCGACCCACGGCCGCTGAGGCCGCCGCGCCGCCGTGTTGTCGACCGGGCCGCCGAGTGCGTGCCGTTGATGGCGCGGTGACGCCTCCGCACCCGACTGCAGACTGCCGTTCTAAGGCCGGACGTGGGTAGCAGTCCGACTCCTCACTAACCACACACCTGGTCACCAGCCAGGTGTGTGCTGCACTTTTTCCTCACCTGAACACGGCGAGTATGGCGAGTGGAAATTATACACTGCTGGGAGCTTCTCACAGCAAAAACGACACCTAAGAGCACGCCAGGGTAAATAGGCGTCAAGGCCTTCTTTGTTAATTGTATAGTTAAAGATTTTGGTCTTGTTCCTAACATCACAGGAGAAATCAGGCAAGGGTTAACATTAATCCGTTAATTGGTCGGTGCGTCGCCCCTCCGCTTGGGTCCGCGGGTTCTCACGTTACTAATGACCGTGTTTGCGACCCACGGTGGGACGCACCTGAGGGGATTCACCGGCCGATTTTCCATGGAATTACCCGGAAAGGCGGACATTTGTGTTAAAAGCTGAGATTCCATCAATGAATAAATAAAATCTTAATCAATTCATTGAATTATATACGTGCATAACTACCTTCTAAGAAATTAACAATGTACCTATCTTGAAAACCTAATGCAGGAATCTTGAATTCGATATAATAACTGGCTAGGGTTGATTTATTTTTGGAGCCATTGTGTCATTCCATCGTGCTGAATTAATCAGAAATCACTCATCAGTGCAGTGGCCAACAATCAGTCATTTTCGGGCTAATGCCACGGAACGAGTTTAAAATGAATTGGATGTGATTATATTTGTTCCATAAAGTGGCCACCCGTTGGCCGTAGAAGTATCTGCGCAGGCTAGGACGACACAAGGGACCTCTCACCCTTGCACAGAGAGGCAGAGCTGTCACTGCCGGTGCCGACACAGCAGTCGGTCATGATCGGTCTTGGTGTACCGGCGTGTACCGGAGAGGGGAGATGACAAGGGTGGGACTGTGCGGTGTGTGTCCACCGACAGCCCGAAATGGAGCGAATACCGGTATACGTGGGTGCAGACTGCAGGCAGGGCGCAGGCAACGAATGTCAGAGGGTGGGACATGAAAGAAGCGTCATTAAAGTATACATAAATGGATCAGTTTCTTCGTAGTGATTGCAAGAATCATTCATATAGACGAAATATACTCGTATCAATGAATTCAAGGAACAATTAAATGCTGAATAAGCTTATGCAGGTTTTATTTCTTGCCGCACTTCTTTCACTAGTCAGTATCAGCGTTGTAAAACAGCGATATGTGGCCTATACGGTGGTATGTGCGACCTCCCGCACAGCGCAGGGCGGCCAGAACTTTCTCGTCTCATTAGTCCATGTCGCCAGAGATACCACACACAAGCGGTCCGCTTAGGAATGCACGGATCATTGCCGTTTGTCGTGACGGTATGCTCCTAATTGAGGATTCCAACCGTAAGCGAGTTCCAGTTCGATTTTTGTTCTGTGACGGATGAGATGCATACCCGGTGGTCTATATCAGAAGAAAAGTGGGTTCACTTTGTATCGGTAACCATTTATTAACGAGTTATCTCCACTCATCTTCCTGTGACTTCTAGGAAATACTTGTAAACTTTAATTTGCGCTGTGCGTCAAGCTCAGTGCAGGATAGCATGAACTCTACTAAGTGAAAAAACTACCGGCAGCAGTTTGTTACTTTGTTCCTGTAGCTTTCCAAGATAAATGGACATTTGATATGGTTTATAATGCGTTCACCTAAACCATGGAGACTGATCATGCATATGCAATGAAACGAGGCTATACTTGATACTAATTTTCTAGCTCTAGCTCATTACCAAGAGCTCACCTGGTCCTCGACACCCAGTCATGGAAGGGTTCTGCCGAGCGTTTCCACCGTATTGCCTCCGGTAGCAGCCCCAGCGGGTGGTCTGTCTCGCCGGAGACCTTACGGGTGTGTCTGGCTCGTTGGGGCACTGACATTCCGCCAGCAATAGGCCGTCTCATGTGGCGTTTATTGGCGTCTGTTGGGCAGGTGGCTGGTCGGAAGCCGCGCGGCACTGTCAGCCCGTCCTGCATCCCGGGAGTGGCGCGGGATTGGGCGAGCAGACAGTTACAGCAGACACTCGGCAGACAGTCGAAGGACAGATCCTCTCATAGGCGTAGGAACAGGGGGGGCCAGGTGGGCAAGTGCCCACCCACTTTTCGAGGTGGGGGGGCCAACCATGTGTTTTGGCCCACCCACTTTTTACTCGAGGCCCCTCGTCTCGATTTGAGAGGACGTCGTCACCTTCCAGAATAAACAAACTGGGTAAAAATAAGTTCCACGAATCCCCACGCACGGACTCCAAGGGGCCGTGATGGATCCAACGAGGCCCTCTGTTCATCTTGTCAGTCGAAGCCCCTGAGACTGATGGCCTGAGAGGCCCTAGTGGATCTGAGGAGGCCCTAATATACACACTGGTCTGGGGAGGCCCCTGACACTGGCGGTCTGGGAGGCCCCTCTATCCACACTAGTCAGACGTCTGAGACTGGTGGTCTGGGAGGCCCCTCCATCCACACTAGTCAGAATAGGCCCCTGACACTGGCGATCTAGCCGAGGCCCCCTACCCTCACTAGTCAGAGGAGGCCCCTCTATCCTCAATAGTCAGAAGAGGCCCCTGAGACTGATGGTCTAAGAGGCCTATCCATCTACACTGTAGTCAGAGGAGGCCCCTGAGACTGATGACCTGAGAGGCCCTTATAATCACACCAGGCAGAAGAGGCCCATGAGACTGATGGACTGAGAGGCCCTTCTATTCATACTGGCCACAGGAGACCCCCAAAACTTTCGGTCTGGGAGGTCCTCAATCCGGCACCAGTCAGAAGAGTCCCCTGAGACTGATGGCCTGGGAAGCCCTTATATTCACACTAGGCAGAGGAGGCCCCTGAGATTGATGGTATGAGAGGCCCTTCTGTTCATATAACTGGCCACTGGAGGCCCCTGAAACCGGTGGTCTGGGAGGGCCCTCTATCCAAACTAGTCAGAAGAGGCTCCTGAGACCGATGGTGTGAGAGGCTCTTATATTCATACTGGCTACAAGAGGCCCCTGAGACTGATAGTCAGAGAGGTCCACTCCTAATGAATCTGAGGGGGCCTTCTATCCACATTTAGGTACACTTTTCTAGGGAGGCCCCCGAGACTGATGGTCTGAGAGGCCCTTTTATTTATACTGTCCACAGGAGCCCCCTGATATAAATGGTCTGAGAGGCTCTTTTATTTATACTAACCAGAAAAGGCCCCTAGGTAGGATTGATGGTCTAACAGGCCCTTCTGTCTATACTAGCCAGAGGAGGCCCATGAGACTGATTGTCTGAGAGGCCCTTCTATTCAAACTAGGCAGATGAGGCCCCTGAGAATGATAGTCCGAAGAGCCATGCGGCGGCAACTGGCCGTGGCCATATTTCGGCCCGGTAGGGCCCCACAGAGCTCATGAGAGCACCTCAAGGGCTCCTAAGTAGACACGCTTATCCCCATAAGGGTGCCACGCCGGCTTCTGAAGGCTCCTTGCAGGCATCTAAGGGCCCTTTCCGGCCTCTAACGGCTCCACCCGCCTGTGATGGCTCCACACCAGTGTTTATGAACGTCACACAGCGGCGCCTTTGAGGGTCATACTAGTGTCTCTTAGGGCCCTATATCGGTGGCTCTGGTGGCCCCACACCGGCGCCTCTGTGGGCCACCACACCTGTGCATCTCAAGGCTCTATAGGTACATCTGAAGGACCCACACCGACACCTCGGAGGGCCCCACACCAGTATCTCGGAGCTCTGAAGGCCCCACACCGGTGACTCTGAGGACTCACCGGCTCCTGAGAGCACCATGTTGATGTCTAACGGCTCCACAAGGCCACTGAAGGCACCACACAAGTTCTCACTGAGCTCTAATGTCCATGTACCGGTCTCTGAGGGATTTAACCCTATTCCTGGCGGGGGGGGGGGGCCTCAGGAGCCCCCCCTGAGGTTTTTTGGTTATTTCTCCCAAACGCGTTGAGCTAGGAAGCTCAAATTTTCTGACTTTTCCTAAAAGGCTTCTACGCAACATGTCTGAAAATTTTGAGTTGATCTGACCTCAGGTCAGGTCACCAGAGGCGGTTTGGTGACCCTACCTCAGAAAAGTTTGCAATCACGCCAGAGCTAGAGTTTTTGACCGATCAATTTCTTCTCTTCAGGCTTTAGTTAGGGTACCAGTATGTGCAATTTGTATATCTCGGAATTTTGATATCAGTGACCTAAGGTCAGGTCAGTTTCGCGACCTCCCCATTATAAGTCAATGGGGGAAAAATCAACTCCCTGTTTTTACCACTAAAACGGGTCGGAATGGCCCCATATACCATAAATGACTTCATATACGATCAACCTTCACTACCTTGAGGTCTGTTTTGCTGTTGGGCAGCTGTGAGGTCATGTGACGTCATCAAAGGTCACCAAAGGTTTTTGGCCAATAACTCCGTACAGGAACAAGATACAGACGCGTGGATGGTCTCATTGTGTTCAGCTCGTCAAGACGCATCGAATGATATACATGATGACCTCGAGGTCACGTGACCTGAGGTCAACCTTTGACCTTGACCTTGCGAGGTCAACATATATATCATTCGATGCGGATTGACGAGAGGATCACGATGATGCCCTTAGTTTTTTCCTATCTTGACTAATTCGAAAGTTATTCGAGAAAAACTCTCTCCATATCTAGCGCCGCCATTTTGACTTTTTCGACCCCTGTGACGTCATCTTTGACCTGACCTGAAAATGACCTTAGTAAAAATTGTAGATCTTGACCGTGCGTATCCGATGCCGTTTACCGTTTGTCGCTATCTTGCTTCGTTCTCGAGATCTCAGGGGGGGGCCGAATCGCCCCCCCCCCCCCCCGCCAGTTTCTTGTCCCGGCGGAGCCCGCCAGGAATAGGGTTAAGCCAGCGCATTCATAGCTCCACACCAGCAATTGTAAGGGCTTCACACTGAAGTATCTGAGGGTTCCACACCGGTGTCTCTAAGGGCCACATACCGGCATCTCTGAGGGCCCCATACCGGCGTCTCCGAGGGTCCACATCTGGCGGGCACCCATCAGCGACTGAAGGTCCCACACTGTCGACTCCGAGAGCCCCATCTGCGTCTGGGAGCAACATGCCGTCTCTAAGAACCACAGCGGCTCCTCCGTATGAAAGATGGGCGTCTGCATGCCAAAGGGGAGCGGTTCTGAGACAGTAGGGCACCTACGTGCAATATCTAGAGGGGCGCCTATGAAGCCCATAGGGGCACCTCAATGCGCAAGAGGGGCGCCTCTGAGGCCTAGGTACATAATATATGGGCGTCCACATGCAATAGAGGTCTGCATTGATCAATGCCATGGGGGTGCATTCATAAGAAACATGGGCGCCGGCATGGCAAAGAGAGGCGCCTTCAAGTGTCCATAAAAGAGAGACGCCTATGATAAGCGCACATTGTATGCGACAACGGGGCGACTGTGGGACATATAGGGATGTCTCTGATGACTATACATAGGGCGCTTATATGCCAAAGAGGGCGCCTATGAAGCTAATGGGGGCACCTGGGAAACGAGGAAGACATTTGTGTAAGGGTTTTCAGGGGTCATGCGCCGTTTGCGGCAAATAGATTCTAAAAAAAATCGGAGGGGGAATAAGTTTTAAAAATGGTGCGGACTTTCCGCACTGTTCGCTTAAGCGGTTACGCCCCTGGGTACATCTGCCCGATCTCAGAAGCTAGATTTGGAGGTCATACTTGAAAGCAGCCAGCAGGACGAGGCAAAAGTTGGAGGCCCCTGAAAATAGGAGGCCCCTGAAAAAGGAGGCCCCTTGACAGGGTGGCCCACCCACTTTTCATGACGTTCCTACGCCCGTGGATCCTCTGAGACTGTCTGGGAGACAGTTACAGAAGGTAATCGGTAGACATCTCCTGCGAGACTGTTCGGTTGCCGTTCCCGCGGGATTGGCTGATAGAAAGATCGGGCCGCGGACGACAGCAAGCAGGCGTTCACAACAAATTGCTCGTCAAAAAGTGCATTTTTTATAGACGCAATGCATGCGCGCGCAATTCACACACACACAGAAGCCCCTTTTGATATATATTTCCCAACGAGGCTTATTGCGCATTCGATACACGAAACGTCCCTCAGGCAAAAGCACTTTTTCCTTGACACACGCGTGCTCTGGTGCACAAGGAAAATGATTGATCGGGGCTTCTTCAGGCGTGATGCATTATTCTAATGATGACAGATCAGACACGTCTCCCCAAAGCGCTACAATGCCGCGGCCGTACGAATCAAGTTGTCCGACACGGCTGGCACGCGATGGAGCGCTATCGAGCGGGGCCTTGACAGCCAGGCGCTGCTCAGATGGCTGTGGAACTAGGTAGGTAACAAGTCTGACATTAAACTGTCCAAACGGCCGACTGTTATGTCAAACGGTTGTTGGGAGACGATACTTATATGTGCCGCGTTGAATAACTCGAGCCGAATATTGGCTAAATGTGGTTGGGTGTCGATGTGAGCATAATTGGGCGGAAACGAAACCTGGCACCACGCTGGGCATATTGGCTCAACTGGGCGTGTTTCTTTGTTTTGATTGACGTGGCCTGTCATTAACAAATTAAAAGCAAATATTAAGGTGGCATAACATTTGTAAACATAAGGCTCCTTGCCATAAGCATTAAAGGGACCCTCCCACCTTAACATTAGATTTGAGTTGAGATAGCCAAAATGGGGTCCCTGGCTCACAATTACCGGTTTTGGCACTCACAACATCGAGAAATGCCTTAACTTGGAAATATTGAATTTCAAAATTGCAGCATTTTGATTCAGAGGGGCTAATGCTTAAGAATACCCCTCTGAATGTGTGACGTCAGCGCAGATATCTAACGATTTTTAAATGTTTGACTAAAACGTTTTGTAGCACGCGGTGGTATATGCTATTTGCGCGCAACATCTGCCGCAAACGCCGCACTTCTAAAATAAAGTCGCTAGAAACAGCGGAGGTCCCAAAAAAGTAAACAAAAGTAAAAGTCTAATATCTTGAAAACCGGTGAATATTTTTCGGTGAAATTTGGTAGATATTCGTTTTCGCTCTTTCTGAACCGAGCGACATCAGTTTCATGCCAATTCATAAACTTTTTTAAAGGTGGGAGGGTCCCTTTAATAAAACTAAATAAGAATTGAAATTAGTAAACGTGTTCCACACCAGTGAATTCAAGCTCTCCTATACTCAATGAACTTTCGTTTTAGCTTTGTGATCCTTGCACATAAAGTTCAATTTGGATCTGATTTGATCTGACTTCTGATCATTGAAGCGCACACGTTTTATGCGTGTTCCGATGGGCTTACCACAACCAAGGTGGTCCACTTGCGAGCGAAACTGTCTGCAAAGCTCTGACCAAAGCGGCTCTGCCTAGAGCGGTAGATCTCTAGAATGCCTACCGAATACGTCACCAACGAAACGGCTTTATGGGGCACTTTAATGCCAGGCTAGTGCTGTACTGAGTTACTGACCATAGGCACTTCACGTTTGCCTGCTGACGGAATGAATTGACATTTTCCAGTATCTGTACGTGCAACCCACTCCTTCATTCTCTCGTTTGCTGCTACACCACGATTACATTCACGTCATTCACTTCAGCAGGATTGCGGTTAGTTTGTTTTCAACTTAAATGCTAAACTAGTCGCTGCAAATGGGATAAGCCTCGGTGCGGCGGGTGCACCCAATTTGGCGTGCTTCGCTCCTCTCTCCGGCGGAAGTGGGAGCTTTTCTCGGAGTTCGTCCTCGCCACCAATGCGTCGTTGCACCCCTGCTGGCCTTTCTGTGATGTTAGTTCGTGTGCGGTCACCTCGAAGAGGCGCCGTGCAGCTGGAAGCGCTCGGTAACCGACAGAAGGCCTCTCCGACAGGCCGTAAAGCCGCGCCGGCCGCCGTCCCGTCTCCCGTTGTTGACTGTCCTGTCCCGTGGACCGCAGTTTGAAGGTCAACATGGGGCTGCGCAAACGATGGAGCGAGGACAAAGTCGCATGGGCTTTCATGAATTCTCTGAATATTCACTATATCCTGTCGGAAGTGCGTCGAAACTCACCTCGCCATCGGCTCCCACCCCCCCCCCCCCCACCCTGCGCGCGTGAGCTCCTCCTTCCCCATGGCTCTGTCATCCGATCCGATGACGTCACGGCTCCGACTGGCTCCGATTTCAGTGACTGCGGTCGGGTTGTTCGGCGGGAGGGCCGCGGGCCGCCTTCGACCGAACCGCTCTCACGGCGCTAGTCTCCGACAATGGATACCCGCGCGGCCTGCACCGCGTCCGGCGGAGAGCTAGCTAACCTCTGGAGATCCCAGCGGTCCGCGGCTGGTCCTCGGCGGTCCGCGGCGGTCCGCGGGGACCACATACCAGGCGGACCCAGGACAATTAGCCGGGACAGTGTGGGCCGGGATAGTGTGAGGGTGATCCCGCTCACATGGCGCCGAATTAGCGGCCCGTTTGTCCGTCCGTGTGTGTCTGACGACAGGTGGGTGTCAGACTCAGTCGGAAAGGGAGACAGATGTCGGGCCACCTCGTGAGACCGCACCGAGGGGAACTGTAACGGCCCTGTACGACATTCACCGAGTGTTGTGCTGTGAAGAAAGGGAAGGTGAAATGAAAGCAGTTTATCTGGGTAACCCACAATCCCGACTGACATCCCGGCGGTTTAGATCACTTTTGTGAATGGCTGCACCGAGAAAGGTACTGAATGGCTCCTGAAGAGCCTGGTAGGTGACGCGCCCGCCTGCTAACGCTGTCTGCACCACCTTTGCTGTCACTGTGGCCTGTGCAGTGTGCACCGTGCATGTTCAGTGCTTTAGAACCGTCGACGAGTTTCCACCCGGAAGACAGCAGATGAGGAGCTACATGCTCAAAGACAATATAGGTGTGAGGTGGTCGCCGGACGTTCGGACAAACCAGCCGAGATAAAGAGAAGACTGGAGGGTGGTGACTTCACTGGAGAGGTGTCAGCTATCCACTAGTCTCGCGGTGCATATTGCACGCCATTGTCTGGTCTCGAGGCGCAGCTTGTCCGGTTGAGCGGCGTCTACGTCAGCTGCCTATTAGGGTGCGTCAAAAAACAAATTTGTTTGATGGAACTTGAGCATTTTATTTTTCGGGTTACTTTTAGCATGACTATTAACTGTGTGGAGTTTGGTGTTTTTTCTCCTTCATTTACCACTGCCTCAAGACACTCCAGACACTCAGGGATGCAATTTCCCATTGACTTGCTAACGGCATAGCTAGTATCGTTTGCCACAGCCGGCTAGGAATCTAAAATATGATCCTGTACTGCCGGTAAAACGCCAATGATGCCGAAGTTGAGATTGCCAATCAATGCTGCACGAATTGGAATAATGGTAATATGCTGGTAGCGTCTCACAAATCATGGTAAAGTTTGAGATTCTGCTGGTGCCGGTATTATGCTATTGCTGACAAAGCTGCAGCGAATCGTTCTTACGTGTTCCTTCCTGTATCGTTATTTATTCAGTTGTGGCATTTTTGGACCTTTTCGTCACTTTGAGTATCAATGCACCATTCTGTTTTACTTGTTTTCTATTATTAAATTTGCTTCGTAATCGCCACGCGATGTGTGGATCGCCCATGATCGTAAATAATACATACACAGTAACACCAACATACCGAGCTACTGTGCCAGACACCATATTCTCGAAGTTGTTTGCATCCATGCCTCAAAATGCTCTTCGGGGCGACTTCAGGGCCGAGTTCGAAGATTTTCGTGAACTTCTTCAGAACACGATGGCAACAAATCAACCAGCAGGACTTTCGGCCTTGCGACAACCCCAAGGAAAAGGCTTGAAAAGCATGCGCAGTCGTGTTCTGCGTGCGCGCTCTCCAGGCCGGCAAGTTCTGGCCACGGAACGACTACCGAGGATGCCTTCAGCTGTGTTCTCTTCCTCGGCGAATTTCCTCCTGGTGATGTGACGGGGGTCGACCACCACGCTCGTTGGATGTCAGAGGTCATATGCAGTGATACACCCTTAAGATCTTCCTTTTCCGCCATGACATCCAACTGCGTCCAAAAGATCTTAAATCAGTCGAAGAATTTGCCACCTTCGCTGCGCTTGTGTACGTTAAGCTCTGGACGGAGGCTTTTCTGCTGAATGAAGCGCTCACAAACGACCTTTCTCTCATTAAACGCCTTCAAGGCTTCCACGAAGGTTTTCCCTCGACTGCACAATGTGCGCATGCCGCGCTGAAGGCTATCGGCCGCCATCGGTACGCAGCCCCAGGGCTAGCTCCTCTGATCTTGTTCTCTAATCACTCGCCTCAAAGAGACCCGTGATCCTCTTCGCCTTCAGGGCGACATGCGCAGTCGAGGGAATCCTTCGCGGGAGGCTTGAAGACGTTTAATGAGAAGAGGAACGTTTGGGAGCGCTTCATCCAGTAGCGGGGCCAACGACACCGACGCCAGGTTCATTCAGCTTGTCCACCATGCATTGTGGACAAACTGAATGATCCTGGCGTCGGTGTCGGTGGGCCACCATGCCTTCGGCGATCAAATCCGTCGTTGGATATCGCTGGATGGACCATGGATAGGTTCGTCAATGCGTCTTCGCACTTCTTGAAATCCTCCATTTTCCTTGTCATTTTCTCACGGGATTCCTAGGACGAGACCTTGAGTTCTGGGATTAGGACCACGACTTCCAGGTGGCACGTGGCACTGTCTAGGCCCTGAAGATTGTCAATAATACTGCAGAGAGGGTACTGGCGCTCAAAATGACCTTCAACCGTAAAATAAGAAGTCAGAGTAGGGAAAACAGAAGCTGCTTCAGACGGTCAAGGGAGACCGGGAAGAGATTCCCGGATGCGAAGTAGATGACCGTCTTGAAGAAGTGAAGGCATCCCATGGGTGAACCAAAAACATGTTCCAAGGATTGTCCTAGCTTTCCCAATTGATGTCCGGAGCCTGCTCAAGAATTATAACATTTCAATATTTTCTATTCAATTCTCAGAGCGGCATAAGTTTTCGATATATCGAGCCTTTGGCCAATAAATGCATTGCCATGAGGCAGCACTTCCACTTGCGGGAGGACTGTTATTTTTTGTATGCGGCGTCTACTAAGTAAGTGGAACCGAAAAATGAACATGCTCAAGATTTATCATCAACTTTTAGTTTCACCATATAATTGGTGACGTACCCTACAGTGCCTATTTAGGCTCGGGTAGGTAGCTTCTCTGTCTGTCTGTCTGTTGTGGTTGTCCGTCGGTCCAGCCCTGTACAATAAGTGATGTGCTTGGCTGTCTGTCGGTCTCCTATACACTGAGGTCTCACCAATACAGCGTCTCTGCGATTGCTAGAGGCCACGCCCGGCGCTCCCTCCTCACCCAGCCGCGGATCTCCCGCTGACGGACTCTGCCTACCGCTGAGAGAGGCGTCTGGCTGCTACTCTGGTCATTGTCCAGCACAGCGGTCCCGCACGGCCAGTGTCAGATCGACTCCGATTCAATCACGCGTCGGATTGGTGCCGTGTAAAACCTGGTGTAGGCTGCTACTCAGGTGCACACTGCAGGCCGAATGCCAGCTGTCAGGCGTGCCATCTCTGATGTGCATAATGATACACGTACTGCAAGGAAGTAAAGGATTTAAGGACGTGGCTTGACGGCGCATATCTGGGTGTGACCATAACTTTGATACGGAGGTGGAGCATTCGCAAACGGGCACAGACACTATGTAGTGTCAGGTTGTACTGTACATTAAACCGTCTGTGAACGAAGTCGCTTCTCAATAGATCGTAATCGATTTTAGGCTTGATGCCAACTTAGCTACAAGCGAAATCAGATTAGGGATCGACGCGAATGACATCACTTGAGGAGCTGACATGAACTATGAATCCGATTATAGAACTCGAGTCGTTCTTTTGATATGTGCCTGCTAGGATCGCTTCATTGCTACGATCAGCGAGCCAAATGCGTTTTATTATTGTTATTATATTGAATCCTCACAATACTATACTTCAAAGCTTATCTTCGAACGATAGCTCCTGACAAGCCGATGTCGTGGAGTGGTTTACAATCCTCAAACCGTTGCAGCTATTTTGCGATGACGCTCCAATCGTGCTGAAGGTGCGCCCTTGCGTCACGTTCTTACACCCCCTACCAAGGCCCCCGTTCAAGCCGACCCTGCCATGCCCTGCCTCACGCCGTCCTGCCATGCCCTGCCTTACGCCGTTGCCAGAGACACAGCTCTCTGCCACTAAAGACCCGTGTCAGAACGTCCTTTCTCACAAGGTCCAGTCTTACATGAGTCCTGAGGGGACCTGGCTGGGATAGTGGGTATCACGCCGTATCTCACGGAGCACTGCGCCAGTCCCGTTCTCTGTCGGATTCTGGAGCCGGTCTATGTCCTCAATAGTTGTCCCAGCATACTGGCCCGGCCGCTGCCCTGGCTGGGTCCGCGGCAAATCCCGTGTCGACCCGGTGACTCGCCGGCTGGCCCTCGTGCGGTCGGTTGGTTCGGCCCTCTGAGCCGTCCCGAGCCGTGTGATGACACGGGGCTGAAGCTAACCGTACGGGACGGCTGCAGCGAGCCGTGAGTGGGGTTCGGCTGGCTGATTACCGGCAGGGAAATTAGGAGCGATCAGCGCTCCGGAGCGGTGGCCGCCGCCGCGGGCAACTTTTCCCATCTACCAGCGGCAGATGGTTATGACGCGGCTAACTGGCTCAGTTTGTCAACGTCTGCGTTCAGCCAGGTCGGGACCGCCCCAAACCTGACAGCAGCTGCAATTAGATGAGCGATTCGCCGCCTCAGCATAAATGGCATCTGGTTCAGGTTCAGCTAAAGCGCAGAAGCAGGACGTTTAGTCTCATAAATTAAACAAAACCCAACTCTGCCGAAGTTGTAACCTTCCATGCTAAATCAGAAACGCTTAACGTTTTGCCGATCTGGCTGGCCATTCAGCTGCGCCACTGAAGGAGGCGGAACCGCGGCACCTGCATGGCACGGGCCAGTCACCTGGTCTGAGGGCACAGTGCGTCGGCTAATTTCACTGATGGCCGCGCGCTGGCCGGACTGGTGCGGCGCATACCGATCGGAGCGATGTGGCCGGCGGCACGGAGGAGCGAGGCCACTTGGAAGACCGGCTCAAAGTCCAGAGCTTCCACCGTGCCGCCCCGCCATCGCCTTTGCCATCGCCATCGCTACCGCAGTTGCCGCCCTCGCTGTCACAGTCACCGACATCGGTGCTCCTGCCGCCATCGCCACCACCGTCCCTGCACTGCTACTGCTGCTACTATTGAGGTCAATTGGGTCATTTTTAAGGTCGGGTTAGATGTCAGATCAGATTACTGGAAGTCATCGCAAATTGTTGAATGGGCAACGCCCAACACGTGTTTATGGCCCACTTTACTAATATAATGCAGTATCGAGGCAATTTAGTAATAAACGCCGGCAGTGTAGTGGGTGAAAGTTAGGTCATATCAGGTCAAACTAGAGAAATGTTTAATCGAATGCTGGGTTGCTTGAACCTCCATAACTTAGCCCATCTTTGTTTACTTAGGCTAGATTGCAAAGACCTACATTGTCTTGTTTTTTGTTTGTATTATCTGATACCAGGCTGCTATTTAATTCCCGAGTCCTTTATGTCCTATTAATATAGTAAAACTCATGGCTCCTGGCTCTTATTTCCTGTTGTTACATTGCCGCTGTTTTCAGTATTTTCTGCCCTGAAAATGTCTGATGAAGTGTCACGTAAGCATGATATCCGTTATATTGCATGATCTACAATGTCTTACGCTCGGGCTCCCAGTCTAGTGTTTGTCAGTCAGTTTTATTTCAGATTTATTGTCGACTGTTGCCACTGGCTCTTCCAAGTTACCATGGGTGTCGATTTGTATACTTTTGGGGGTGCTGCAGCACCCCCAATGCTCAAATGAGCACCCCCAATGGTTTTCCGGGCACCCCCAAATGTTCCAGTCAGCACCCCCAATTATTTTGTCCCTCGATAACTCCCACTAACTCTGCTTGAGGAAAATAATTGGTTCCGCAGTCTTTCACTACTAAAAATAAAACAATTACGCAATTTACAATGCATGAAATAAAAATGTAAAGAAAAGAAAAGTTAGTCTTAAGAAGAAGGGCGAAAAAAGACGTTAAGTTGCAGACTGCAGAGACACTGGTGTGGGTCCGTCGTACACGAGTGTCTGACCTTTAGAGCTGATAACGCGTACCCTTTACAAGCCGGCAGGGGGCTCCAAATACCGGCGACGGGCCCTCAGAGGCCGGCAAAGGGCCATCAGATGCCGGTGGTACCTTCAGAAACCCTGTGGGGTCGTCTTTAGAGACCGGCACGGACTCAGACGCCGATAGGGCCCTCAGAGTCGCCGGTGTGGGGCCTTCAAATGTCACCGGTGGGTGGCCGTCATATGTGCACTTGTGGGCAGGGATGCGGAGCCGTGGAAATTTCAGAGGGCTCCGGCTCCGGCTCCGGAGAAAAAATCGGCTCCGGCTCCGGGTGAAATGTCAATACGGCTCCGGCTCCGCGGCTCCGGCTCCGAGTAAAATGGTCCGGCTCCGGCGGCTCTGGCTCCGGCTCCGGCTCCTACTCAGTACATTCCCTATGCGATTAATTAAATACGGGTGGAAGAAAAAAGGCGATTGGATTGGCACACGTTGTTTCTGTATTTGCATAACAAGGATATTTGGAATACCACATGTTTTACTGCTTTGTACTGTCAAACCGAGTAAGGTCAATATTTTTTTTTTCCTCGGAGCCGGAGACGCCCCTTTTTTGACGGCTCCGGCTCCGGTTCCGGGCTGTGTTGTTTCACGGCTCCGGCTCCGGCTCCGGCTCCGGGCAAAATATACCGGCTCCGGCGGCTCCGGCTCCAGCTCCGGCTCCGGCTCCGGCTCCGCATCCCTGCTTGTGGGGCCTTCAGAAGCGACGGTGTTGGGCCCTCAGAGCCGCCGATATAGGGCCTTAAGAGGCACTAGTGCGGGGCCCTCAGATATGGCAATGTATGGCCCTCGGAGGCGCCGCTGTAGGTGCTCCACAGTTGCCGGTGATGGCCCTCACAGGCGCCGTTGTGGGGGCTCTCAGAGACACTGGTTTAGGGCCATCACAGGCGCGCGTGTGGCCCTCAGAACTGCTGTTACGGAACGGACCCTTCATAGGCCGACAAGAAGATATCAGGAGGTCACCGGTACCTTCAGGAGCCTTGTGGGGTTCTCAGAGACCGGACATGGTGCTCTCAGACGCCGCTGTGACCCTCCGAGTCACCTGTGTGGGACCGTCAGGGTCGCTGGTAACTGACGAGGGTATCGCCGTCAGATCCGGGGTTTGGGTCGATACGGCTCTATTCCGGCTAGCCAGTATATGCCGTAGCGCTCCCGGGTTGTTATGGTTCCGAACCGCCAAGTCTGGCTCAAGTCAGACTCCCTGCCATGGCTCAAGTCCGGCTCCCTACGACCAGGTCCGGCTGCACCTCATAGCTGCTCTGGCTTACTGTGGCTGAAGTACGGTGGAGGTACGGCACGGCTGATGCGGCATAAGTCCGGCTGTGATGCGGGCGAGCTCCGGTATCGTGTGTCAGCTACAGTAGAGCCCCAGACCTTGCCCGTACTTTAGCCGGAGCAAATGCCGGAGCTAGCCAGAGTAAGACCAGCTACGGCCAGGACTAAATTTGCTGGCTGAGAATAGGCCGGTTAAGACCCCCATAGTCCGACATGTGGCCCTCCGAAGCCGGTAAGGGGCCCTCAGAGGCCGCCAAGTGGCCCTCAGAGACTGGCTTGGGGCCCTTGTGGAGATCTTAGTGTTGGTACTTGTGGGCCCATGAGGGGTTTTTACGAGCCCCGTGGATCCCTTCTATGTCCAAATATGGCCAGCATTGACCCTTAGCGGCCAATTGGCGCCTCAGGGCCCCTCAGGCCCGAATAACCCGAGGAGACCCTGAGGCCCGAACCTAATGGGGGGGGGGGCACGTGCCTCACGGCCCACCTGGCTACGCCACTGGGGAAAATCGTAAACCCGTAAATATCCAAATGCGATCACCTGTCATTTTTCATCGATATTGGGATCGTCTAATTACCGCCAGAGCCTCGTAGCCACCGTTGCCTCCGCGCAATGTCCGCCCCTGCGGACCGCAGCGGCTGCTGCACCGGTGCTAATCACCGTCATTGGTTTCTGTCACCTTATTACAGAGGTGTCGGGGCTGCTGCCATGCTGCCGGCAATTTTTTTCGGAAAGATGTTTATGTAATCAGGTAGCCAAGTACTAGGACGAGCAGAATTATTTTCAAGAAGAACGTTCTGCCCTTGGGAAATGTTAGTATATAGAAATCCCGGCATTATCAGTACCTTATGGGGATAACCAACCCCGCTTTGTACGGTTGTGCCGCATGGCAAAGCTGCAATCTGTCACCCGGTGCAGGGGTTGAGCACCCCCAACCATTTTGAAAAATCGACACCCCTGCAAGTTACCCAGCACGACTGTAATGGTCACGGGCGCTGCCATCACACAATCAATGCCTGTCGCCTGTGCTCCTGACCTGACAATTGAAAGTGTGTTTTTTTTTTGCATGTTGCATTACAAGAAGCAAACATGAGACCTATATTCTTGTTTCCTTTGTAGTTTGTTTACTGCCATCAGCCACCTAAGTTTAGCCCTGACTGTCTTTCTGGTACCGTTTTCACTGTCGTTTTAACCCTAGCTGTGATTTGTTTTACCATAATCAGTCTTTGTCACCTGTCCCTATCGCCTGCTGCGGTCACTTGGCTGCCACGCCGGGCGGCAACTGGTTTTGCAATTAGAGCGGCTGCAATTGGGCTCCCCTCGCGGGGCTCGATCGGCGGTGGCGTTTCGGCTCTGCTCTGGCTGGACGATGACCGGCTGATTTTGAGCGCAGAGCGTCTTTGGACGGCAGCGGGGCCAGGACAAGTTAGATGGGACGGAGCTTAGCAGGAGAGTATAGCAAAGAAGTGAGTGAAGTTCACTGCACTGCCGATTGTTTGATATCTGGCATCGACATGGGCAGGGTTGGAAAGTTGATTACAGTTATTAAATGCAAAACAAATATGGTTGCTTAACATTGTATTTATTTTATGATTTATGTAACATAGTTATTGTGAGTTTCTAATTAGGATTGCCGATTGGCCTGTCCATGAGTCGCCCAGGCATGATTGCGCAGCCACAGAGGAGCTTGCCAGCTCGCTAGCTTGTGCCGGCGGCGAGCTTTGGCCTGGATCTGCCCTGCAAACAGATCAGCCGAGCGGTGGCCACCTCGTCCACACCCAGCCGGAGAGTGGTACTTCGCACACCCCCAGTGGTGCCGATCCCAGTTTCACGAGGCTGGGTGTCAGGCGATTCCGCCATCGGGTCCTGACGAGCGCTAACCGATGGCCAGCTCTCCCAGGAACGGACACCGCCAAGTGACGTAACGCTATTTAGTCAAACATGATATACAGGAATGTCGGTGCATCACTCACCCATTAGTATCGGTCATTCCGTAATGGCGGCGAGCCGGCAGAGGGCTGGAGTTGAGCGAGTGTAGGCTGACGGTAGAGTTGAACGGGTGTGAGGTAACGGGAGAGTTGATTGAGCAAGCCTAGAGTGGCGGTGGAGTGTGGTATAATTTACATGAACTGTGTGGTAAAGGAAGGGAAATGTCGTTGGAACACATTAAATGTGTCTCAAAGTCAAGCGAGTGAAGTGGCTCGTATAACAATGCAGTCGCGCTAAAAGCGTTCTCCTGTTTTTAGTTTAGTTTAGTTTAGTTTAGTTTATTCAATCAATCATCCACAGGCACACACCCAATGACGGATGAAGTCGTAATATAAAACAATAAATACATACAGCACCAACACCTTAAAACATAAGACAGGTGCAGCGGTGCTCATCTCTAGGTGGCACTCAGCACGCTTGACCTCCACTGATAAGAGCTCTGGTGCCATATGTCGGCATCGCGGTGAGCATCGATGAATGCGTTGCAAGTCTCTGGGATGCGAACAAAAAGGTTGTTTTTAATAAGTTGTACCGTTTACCGCTCCACCGTCTCTTTACTGTCGAGGGGTACCGTTCGCGGAGGATGGGCACCGCGATGACCTCCGCTGTCAAGCTCGGCTCAGCGGCTCAGCGGCCGTCAGTCGGCTCATTTATTATCGGCCGCCTCCCTACCGCCGTTGCGAGGTCAGGCCACTGTGAGTTCTGTTTGTTTCCAATGCAGAAGACAGGTGCGTGTGGGTGGTGGATAGGTCCCACTGTCTGCGGTGGAAGTTGAATTGATAACGCCTCAGCGCTGCTAATTTGGAGGATTCCCTGTCACTTTGTGGCATGAAAGTGGCATTTCAAACAAAACAGCACTCAGGCAATCCAGCACGAATGTCGAACGCTAGATTTCAGATAACTGAGGCACGATAACATTCGATGAATAACTGAAATATTTGCGGTGTACTTGTATGACAATCTAACGGTGCATTATGACCCGTCCACTTACGCTGTATTTCTATGAATTTCTTAAATTAAATATTTTCATTGCAGAAACTCGCGAGACGCGAGTCGTATTAACAGGGTGCCTATGCCCACCACAGAGATATTCATTAGTCGTCCACTCTAAGTAGATTCCCACGGTGTCCATCCCGGACGTCACAATAGCGTCTGCTGACTAAAAACCCCAAACAATCACCGGCATGAATTGCATTGCGCTGGCTCACAAAGGCATATAAGTGAGTTGCTGTTCCGTGGATGTCAGGCGGGCGGAACAGAAGCCGGCGGTCACCGTAGTCGTTAGACCGGGAGCCGTCGCGCGCGCTGCTGTGCCAGTGCTGCCCCTCCTGGCAGATTGCCCCGCGACAATAAACACAGCGTCCTTGGTGGTCACGGCAGCGGCCGTAGGACCGGTTGGTGCACCTTCCCGGCCAGCGACACTGGTCAGCCTCGTCCGAGGCGTCTCGACCGACACGATGGTCAATGTTGTGATATAGCTGATCGCAGTGGGTGACGCACGCACGCAAAAGGAAGCCTCGTTGTGGTATTTGCCACCTAGCGGTGGCGCAGCAGGTAGGTCAGTGAAGACCTGATTGGAAAAGGAGTGGCTGTCGTGGTGCTTTGAAGCTCAGCGCGGCTGCTGCAAGGTACGATCAGCTGGAAGCCGATGTATGCTGTGGATAGCGCATACCAACGCCGATAATCTCAGGAGCGGTTGGCCGGTGAATGGCGGACGTGACCCGCCTCCAGCTGTAGTGTTACGTGCCCAGTCTACTTCTCCATAAGTAGAGCTCGGCCAGGGCGGTTCTCAGTGGGTCATCTGATGGACCTCCCTCGGTTGAAGGACGCCGTACCAAGTGACCTTGATTGAAACCTCGTCAAGCGCACGTGAAGAGGGCGTGTCAGCCATTAAATGCTGAATTAACCCTATTAGTGGCAGGGGGGGGGGGGTTGTTTTTATCCACCCCTCAGGTTTTTCGGGAATATCTCCGAAACCGCTGAAGCTACGATGCTGAAATTTTCTGACTTTTCCTAAAACTAAATTGGGCACATTCCCTGAAAATTTCAAGTTCATAACTTTACCAGGGGCGGCTCCAGAGCACTGGGAATTGGGGGGTCCTATTCGTGAAGCGAGTCATTTGGGCGAAGATCACGATGCTGCACCAGTTTTACGAACAGTGAATGAAAGGTATCATGTGATAACATATACAGTTATTGTGCATCCTCTTTTGACACGTTTTTGCTATAATAGGCGGATCCAGGCGTCCAAAAAGGGGGGTTATGTTTTACCTCCCAACATAGGTGCCCTGACACCGCCTATGCATTACCAATACAATTTTAGTCGTTCTCTCATAAGAAAATTATAACATAACAAGACCATTACCACCCTTTTTAGAAACAGTACCAACAAAAACCTTATTTACTATACTTTTTGTGTACCCCCAATCTCAATGATCTGTATCCGCCTATGATTTTTGAAAATGCATATTTTTAGGATCCATGTGAATTCCTGGTTCATTCTCTATCGATCGGCAAAAGTTGCGTTAAGATTGGTTCAGAAACCTGGCCGTGATAAACAGTCTAAAATGTATCTGCAATTTGCCCGTTTTTGCCCCCCTCTACCCCCCCTATTGACATTTTTTAATTTTTATTTTTTAGAAATGTAGATCACGTTGAGCGAAATCGAATGCCGTTTGAATTTTGAAAATCGGCCCGTTAGATCTCGAGATATCAAGGGGGGGGGTCGTAAACAGCCCCCCCCCCTGCCACTAATAGGGGGTAGCCAGGAGCCTGCCACTAATAGGGTTAACACCGCATCATCTCTACAGAAGACTGTTAAGTCCTCGTCTGAGCCAACAAATAGCGAGCTTATCTGACGATCAAATCAGATGGACCTGAAGGAAGTGAGCTGAAAGCGAATGCTTTATGTCACATAGTTTCCTGTTTGAAGGGGAAAGATTATGGCAACTAATACCTCTTTAGGCTAATACTCCCTTTGATGAGCCGCATAGGCATTCATTGCTTACTGATCTGATTTACAGTTTCCTCGAAGAACGTTTGAGGTGAACTTTATTGTCCTTTTCAGTGCGCAATTCCCGCAGTTTTTTTTTTTTACTTGATCTATCTAAATCTTCCACTTCCCTTGATAATGAGCAACCACGTTACAGAGTTCCTAGGTCGTGAGGGCATAAGATTCGCGTCACATCCGAATATTCCCGTCACAGCCTAAATACATAATACCTACACACTCGGTGTGGCCATCTCACCTCAAAGACAGCGTGTACTCTGCAGTGCCTCGGATTGCCGGCACGCAGCCCGCCGCCAGGCTGCCTCTCCGTCCGTCAACGGCCGGCTAACGAGGATGTCAGGGCAGCGCTCCTCTCTCATCGCCCTTCACATCTCTGACATCAGACCTCCCTGCATCAGCTACCGTCCGTGCCACCGCCGCTCCGTCGCCCGGCTTTATTTGCTGCGATGCAAAGCCCGATGTTCAGATTCCGTCGCTCGTTATACGAACGCCGATCGAACTGAGGCGAACGGATATGCGGTTCTAGCATGATTGGTAGGTGCTTGAGCTGCTTGTTGGGTTTGCGCGCAGTCGCCTCCCGGACGGTAGCTAGTTAACTGAGATCTGAGCGCGGCCTGCCGACAGCTCAGTCAGCTGCGAGTTGAGTGCCGCCGCCAGGTTCGTTGGCGGCTCGCCCGGCCGTCATCTGGCTGCGGATGTCGTCTGTCGCGCTCGTCATCACAGCGGACTCGGCTCGCGGGCCGGACGGCTGGCACCACACGATCACGCCGGTCCAGAGGCGCCAGAGCCTTTGTTCGACGCGATTTTTCGCCTCAGTGGAGGAACTGTCGATTTGGACTTTTTTGTTTCATTACGTGGTCGTCGCAATCGACTAGACCTGGCCGAGCGGACGACGGAGGGGCTGAGAGCACCTCTTGAGCCGACTCCCCGGCCCACTCGAGTTCTGCTGGCGCGGCGCCTCGCATTGCGGAGTGGCTGAATCAAAGAGGTGGACGAGCACGCGCATTCAGCCGGGCCTATTCTCTATTCTATGCCTAGGACAAACGACGAATTCCTGTTTGTGTCGTTTGATACAAGCGTCGAATCACTGATTGTCTTTTTGCAACCACGGATTTCAGCGATTTACAGCATTCGTGACACCCATTCAAAACGATTGACTTCCTCATCCCGGTGCGGAGCCTGACGCTGTGCACAACAGGCTCCCAAACTGCAGACTAAGCCGTGCCGTTGTATAGCTAAAATCTGCAGTTCCGTCGGTCTGGATACCATCGTCTCTAAAGTCTGGCCCGTCAGCCGAGACAGACCGATGATCAGGCCGACTGATCTGATCGGGTTATCGCCTCTGACGGCTGCTGAGTATAGAGCGAGGTCGCAGTGTCGGACCAACCATGGGTGGCAGACTCCCGGGCGCCGTCGGCCCACCGTGCAGCCGCGCCTCCGAACCGGTGCCAAGGCGCATCCCCGGCTCACCCGTCTCCATTGCCGCCGATCAGTGGCAATTGCTGCGGCCAGCTCGGCGCGTCGCCGACGTCTGCGGTGTTGTTGGGCTGATGGACGAGACAGTGACGGCCTCCCCGGCCGCAGGAAGGTCGGACGCGGCGCCCATCGCGATCTCACGGCGGTCGCACCCGGGCCCGGCTCGACAGGTTTTGCGCCGGGGGAAATTGGAGCGGCTCACCGCGGCGGTCGCGGTGATGGGAGCGGACAGCGCGACACGACCACACCGCCGCGCCGGTGGGAGTGAATATTACAGCGGCCACCACGGCGCAGCGGCCACCATCGCATCGCCCGTACGGCAGGAGCTGCTGGCCTACAATGACTGCAATCGTTTGAATCTAGCCGGACAAACTGCACAAGTAACAGCAGCAGACGAAAAATTATGGACCAATGAAGCGAAACACACTAACAAGATTTAGAAGTCTGACGTCAGAAAGGCTTGTTGCACACAGCGGGCTGTCCTGCAGGTCGGAGCTCTTGATTATTAGTAATACACACATGAAACACGGACTGCTGTGTTCAAACGGTAGTCTAAATTGGACCATTACTTTAACATATTTTATGAGCTAATAACACTAAGATAACACGTTTTGTTTCTTTTGGCCTTATGATGCCGGAAAACTACCTACTTCTGGCCTGAAATATTCACAGCATGTGTCGTCACATTTCTTCGTCTCGTAGCCCTCTCCACAGCGGCTCGCTGGGGTTGTCTGGTCAGCGTTCTCTCGGACAGGCCGCGTCGCTGCCTGCCAGGAGCAGTCGGCTAGCCACGGGCGGCAGGGACTAACCATGTCAGCGGGCCGCCACGCCGCCAGCGTTCCGGTTACCTGCCATATTGTGGCCTCGTTACAGAGACTGCTGGTTGAGTCGACGACGGTCAGATCCGCTGTAAAACTCCGGCTCCAAGAGCTAAATCAACACCCTGCTGGAGTGGGGATAGCAGACTAATGAAGCGCTGCCACAGCTGGGGGTTTTAGACGCGGTCATGCGCGTCTCATTACAGGCCGGCGCGGGGCTAAACGAGGGAGGGTCGCCAGTTGCAGGGGTGGTAGACAGTCTGCCCAACTGCCCATCTCAGTGCTATATAGTACGTATTTGGCCAGCTTGTGGATGAAATCAGTCTTCTGGTTTCGAACCTTGGCAAAGATGAGCATTTCAGGCGGTCGAAGGCTGATTAAGAGCATTCATCCGCCTTGATGTTAGTTGACTGTGTAATGAGACATGGCATCGTCCGATCCAATAATTTACTACCTGACCAGGTGCGGCTAATTAGGTTTGATGCAAAATTAGCGTACCAGGAGTTACGTAAATGGATTTACTCTACCAAAGACATCCGATGGTAAGTCCAGGACTGACTCGTCCACGCTGGTAACATATCGATTATATGTAGGTTACGTTGTATGCCGATTTTGGACTATAGTTGAGTAAAAACTTATTTGTATCCGAAGCGCTTGCAAAAACAACCCATACATGAAACGTTACCTATCCGCTTCCTGAGGTCAAGCTTTTCACAGAGGATATGCTACATCGTATTCCTGCTAGGCATGCATGTCAATATCAGTCGCTCCGTATATTCATCGGTTACCTGTTAAAAACGGAACACGAATGAATATTTAACTCCACCTGACGCCTGGTGCGGTCACCTTCGTGACACGCGGCTCAGCTATCAGCTGACGTGACGCACGTTTCGTGCACCAGAGCAGAATTAGCACGTTATTTGATAGCGTCATCGGCTGATCCGAGGTGCTATTTAACTGCCCCACTTAGCACCTCGAGCACTAAGCGGATATAATGTTTCCTTGTTTTGGGTGGTCTTATTGGCGCAACGATACGAAATAAGCCGCAACGTTGCAGCACGCTGTTGTAAGTATGGGCTGCAATATTGCACAACAGGCCGCAGTTCACTATGGATGACGACAACCCACATTCACAATAGTTTAGTTGGTGTATGGCTACTCAGGTATCTTGTCAATTATTTGCTTAAAAAAATATTACGTTCGAGAACTAGCCGGTGCATGTGCCTTACAGATACTCAAGCGGGAAAAGGACTGAAGGCATGTATTGACTGTCCTTCTGTTGGCCTTCGGAAGAAGAGGAAGAAGGTATATCAAAAACTGTGCCCTCCGATGGAGCAGATAAATCGTGCTCTCTAGTCTCAAAGAGGATATGCATGCTCCATGGCGTCCTAAAAGAACGCGAGCCATGGCATTTCGTGCGGGGAGCCGTTTGATACTGCATACTGCATATAGCCCCGAACCGTTTGATGCTGCCGGTATACACTTCCGAGTGTCGTTCTCTGTGAATGATATCGCACCTGCGCGTGCACTTCGGCACGCTCGCCCAATTCGGGCGAAGGTGAAACGCACGAACTCGGCCAAAGTCCGGGCGCTGGGCGTCGGATGTCACTGGTCAGGTCATCAACTAACTGCAGAGGACCGCTGGAAGCATTCAGCTCCTGCTGCGGCCCTGCCCTCCCTCCTGCAGGGAAGGGGAGGGTCGCGGCCGACGCTTTGTAACGTGAGGAGGTGTCGATAGGAGAGCTCAGACAGCCTAAGCACCCCGCACGGGTGCACTGAATAGCCACCGTGCGAAATTGGATCGAATGAATTTACGACCTTTTGATGCCGTGCTACGTGACACTGCTATGTGGCTACTGAGGTCCTGGCTTCCTTGTGTCGGCTGCCGCTGCTGACTCGATGGAGAATCTGACACCGGCATAGGCACAGAGGGACGCTTCGCCATTTGACTCGTCACAGTGGCACGTGCGCAGAATTCCCCGAAAGGAAGAGCATTGTTATCGTAGGGTCACATCATGATGATAAAAGACGGCAAGGAATATAAGAAAGTGAATTGCGAAATCTTCCGGATCAATGGAAATGCAGTAGCGTGTAGAATTATATTTAAAAGTGGAAAGTCAAGCATCAAAAGGTGTAAAACTCATAAAAGCTTATCCGGACGCTGTTTCTGACGGATTATGATCTGCGTCCCTCCCATTAACTCATACATGTCAAGGAAAATATGAATCACTTTCATCGTATTTTGACGACGAGCAGCGCTCAAAACAGACCGTCTCTGTTCCAATGTCTGCGTGGGCGGCTGTGGCTGCGCCGGCCTCCCTGCCAGGTCGGACGGTTCTGAGGTGGGAGCAGGTCTGATGCACGGTGACCGACGGCCCCGCCCGTCACCACGACTCGTCGGCCGGTGATGGAGCGTGCTCGCGGGGGGGGGGGGGAGGGTCCAGGCCGGGCCGGGCCACCCAAATGGGCCGCCGGACCGCGCGGAGGGAGACGGACGCTGCCAAACACCACTCCCTGCCCTGAGCCCACCCACCGGGCATGAGACCGTGGGGTTGCGGGGTCTGAGGCACTGACTCCATGTGTTTTGCTATTTTTACCAATGTAAATACTGAGCAGCTATGCTTAACTCAGGAACCTTGAGAGTATAGCAGTCCGATTCGGTCCATAATTACTGTACAAATTTCTTATAAGATATTCACATGAACAGGAAGATTTTCGATTTAATTTAGACAGACCAGCTCAGCTGCTCAGGCCTCCAATGCATTATGCAAGGCCAATGAAATTCAGTTTCCTGTGCGTGTAACCACAACCGGCTATCGCCTGAACCGGCTGACCGTGTGTCATTCGTGTGTCATAATGACACCAGTCGGACCGGGTCACGAGACACATTAACCATGGCGTCAAAGGGCCGCCGCGGCCACACGTTATCTCGACCTGTCGTGACCCTCACTCTCTCCCTCCTCCCCCTCCCCTGACCTCCCTTCTCCCAGCCCCGGGCGATGTCAAGGCTGCACGTCCATCGAGTCGGCCGCTGTGGATGGGCAAGCGGTGACTACAAGCGCCGAGCCGCTCCCCGGCTAAATCACGATTCAATTATTCTGTGTGTCTGCATATGAGCGGTGGCATAAGATGAATCGAGCCTCAAAACCGACTGGAAATGCTGCTTTTTCTGAAGACGCCGCCGTCGAATTGAATTATGACAAGCTCACGCCGTGCCACGGCCGTGTTCACGATATACTAAATGAGGGAATGTGCCGAGCGCCCTACCGGCAGGAATATGCATGAGTTGTTGTAGGGGTCTGCGAGCAGTGCTTCACGAGAAGGTAGGTCATGTTTGTGTTGTGCCGCCTACCTCCCAGCCGTGTTTGGATGCAGCCGATGGCACGTGCCTCCGGCCCAGGTACGCACACGCGTGAACGTGCGCCGTGCCGGTCCCGGACTACCGATAGCCGGAACATGTCGTGAGTCAACGACCTCAGGCATGCCTCAGGTAAGCGGACGTGCCGGACAGACCACCGGCACCGCCGCGGTGGCATGTGACCGCTCCGTAAACACCTTCGGTCAGGGATTGGGGATCAGCTGCTGGGCTGAGCTGAGCTCGAGAGTGTGGCTGACCAAAACTGAGCCGCCGCTGAGCTGAGCCAACGCCGAGCTGAGCTAGCCGCGACGATGGCTGTGGCTGGAATTTGGAAGACGGAGAGCCTTGTGGCAGGTGCGTTAGATAAAACCAGCCAGCCAATTAAACCGATCCGCCGCGGCTGTCGGGTCCTACATCGAGTTAATTGAAAACAAATACGCGGACCTATTTGCGTGCGGCGTTTTGGCACCTTTTGCCAATATTTACAGGCATAGGCGCGGGAGCCGGGGGGGCAGTGGGGGCAGCTTGCCCCCCCAACTCTGGAGCCGTGGGGGCGGTGCCCCCACAGCTTTGAGACGGAATACCACACTTTTTTTGCAAATGTTTTCTTTTTTTGTTGAAAAAGCCGAGGGGTGAAAAATAAGTGGCCTAAAACCGGTGAGAAAACTAGATTTGGGGGTACCCTAGGTTGATCTCTATTATGGTGTGCCCCCCAGTCGGAAAGTAGTTCCCGCGCCCCTGTTTACAGGGATTAATGAGTGAAACATTCGGCCAGGTGTCGAATATGATCGTCGGCTGACAGGCGGCTAATCCATTCCCGGGGTATTTATAGCGATGGGCGGCAGACGAACAGTCAACAGCCGTTCTCTCATAGCGCAGATATCGGAGTTGGTGTATGTAGAGCAAACATATGAAAAATGTTTTGTTAAATGTCCAAAATTGTTTCGCTTCTTGATAAAGTGCTTTAAGTGCGGAATATTTAGCAGTCTGGCAGTTGCGTCATCCAGCGTTACATCAACACACACATGTATGATATGAAAACCAGAAAAGTCGTGACAATGTTTTGTGCTGAGACGCTGAGGTCCGAGTTTATGACGATTAAACACACTACATAATCAAGGAACACAACATTTGTTATCTGTTTCTGGAAGCCTGCCATCGTAAACCAAGTCGGGGCATGTGAAGATTGCCAGGATGACGGACCCTACTGGCTTGCTGACAGCGCAGTCTGGCATGTCTGATATAACAGCAGCTGAAACCCGTCCGACATTCAATTCCTCCTCTCGTGATATAACCCGGGAGACCAGGCTATTTATCATCATCGTTAGAAATCATCGTTAGATTATTACCGATTCGCAAATATTTGACCGGTACGGTCAACATTTATGGGTCGCTCCCAAGAGCGAAAGCACACGCCAAAAAACGTCTCATCCGCCATCAATCGCCGTTGCACGATCATCCGGTGAATTGGCAGCGAAATCAGATCTGCTGAATATTGCCAGATGTGGCTCTGAATCTTGTACCGAAGTTGTGTCTTACGGCCTCATTGCCTCTTTCGATGTCCCATGATCCCACCGTCTTTCCGTCTTCCCTTTTGTGCCTATATGTAATCACATCGGTAGCCCCTGTGTGTCATGATCTCGTCGACAGCTCCCGTCCCATGGGTCGGTGTTTCTCGGTCCGCCAGCCTCTCCATCCGCCGACCTGCCCAGGCTGGGGTCGTTCGCCCCACCCCTGCCCCAACCGGCCGCGGGGTCCTTGTCGTCCATTGCTGGCGGTGACAGGTCGGTCCGACTGCCTCCGTGGTCGGTCGGTCAGTGACCGTTTTCGCTGCCCGGGGCACTAGCGCGCGACAGTCGTACTCAGGTCTGTCCGTGAACAGAAGATCAATGGTGGGGTGTGTTCAATCGCCAGTTTTCGCCGGTGTAATCGCCGCCGGTGTAGCGAAAGCATCTGGTTGTGGCTTCCTTAAGTGTGCTATTGGCCTTTGGACTGTTGTGTTGAGGAAGAAGACGTTTGCACCGGAAATGGATAGCCTTATTCTTCCCTAGGTCTGCATAGGCTCAATCACGGACAGACTCGAGTCCGAAATTTGGAGATTACCTCGAGGACCATTTAATACAGGGGTCAGAACTTCGAATATTTGTGTGTGCGTGTGTGGGGGGGGGGGGGGAGACACTAAGATAAGGCAAATTCTTGCGTGTTTCCGCCGAGGCAGACACGCTAATTGCTCACTTCTCCGGGACAGTAACACTCGGTAATGGCCTTCGAGGGAAGCCTCTTAGCGAGCTACGCGTGCGTGAGAGGCCAGCTCGACCGCAAACAGAAGAAGATAGGGAGAGAGAGAGAGAGAGAGAGAGAGAGAGAGAGAGAGAGGGGGGGAGAGAGAGGGAGGGAGGGAGGAAGGTAGAGAGAGAGAGAGAGAGAGAGAGAGAGAGAGAGAGAGAGAGAGAGAGAGAGAGAGAGAGAGAGAGAGACGTCATCACCGTCCGCCGCACGCTTCTCAGAATGTTCCCAGCCGCTGATGGACTTTTAACGGCTGATATGAGTCACATTCCAGTGAAAGACCGCCCAGAAGAAGTCCAGCCAACTTTTTAGCTGCTGAGCTCTGCCATTTGGCGCGGTGTGAATGTGTTTGGATTGTGATCATCTTCACCTTGTCACTGTTCCATTAACAGAGCGTTGGGTTCGACTGGTCCTCTCACCGACGTAGTTCGACTCTGGTCGGTCTGTGGGCGGTGGGAGGCGTGGAGGTGAGATGTGAGCGAACGGGGTGCGAGAGGACGAGCGAGCACCCACGGCCGCCCCCGGCACTCTGCCGCAGCCGTGCACTGAGAAACACTCAAGCCTATCCATGGTTCTCGGAGACCATGCAGGGGTCGTTCTGGTCTTGTATGAGAGCCTCAATTGGGGAGAACTTTGTTTACAGTTGTTGGTCTCCAGTTTGGTAAAGTTCTCAGGTTTTTCCCGTAACGTTCTCGAGTGAGAATGGTGTGCTATCTTGAACGAGAACTTTGCCCGGATAAGGTACTCTTATACTGCGGGATGATCTCCCATGAGAACCTTTACCAGGTCATGAGATCATAAACGAACACAATTCCCGCTCATAATATGATCCTGTATGGTCTCCGAGAACTTTACAACTTAAGAGCGCCGGCTTTCCTGGCACGGCATTCGCGCTCACGACCCATTCCCCCCCCCCCTCCCCTCCCTGTAGAGCGCCAGCTTTTCATGGCACAGCATCCGCGTTCTCGATCCTTCCCATTCCCTCCATGCACAAACAAGGTAAAGAACAGGCATGTATATTTATTATGTCAGATGTCAAAAAACTCACTCTGGAACAGAACATGCGATGCAGTCATTCGATGCGAACATTTTGTTTCAAAAGCTGCCCAAACCCTTTCGCGTGCCGCCCCAGTCAGTACCGACCGGCGTGCTGAGTTTCAACTGAGTCGTTTAGCAAGAGACCATAATATCTCCCGGTGCACGACAGCTCAGTCCCTTTACTTTACTTTTAACACGGAATGCAGGTAAGTGCAAAAATGCATGTCAAGCGGCGCTCCCCATGGTCCACAGACTGTGCGAACGATGTACAATTCAAACACTGTTAAGTACAGGCACGTAAAATAGTTACACAGACACAGACATTAAAAAGTTAATACAGGTAAAATGTATGGGCTGGCATGTGAACACTACCGACGGGAGTCCATGCGAGACCGAAGTCTAGCCATAGGAGCGGCGGAGGCGACGACAGCCGGTTGGCCGCTCTAGACAGTTTGCGCAGCTGGTACATCTGGCTGGGGAGGAGCTACTCCAGCATGGCAGCCTGCTGACTGCTGAACCATGAGCGCCATCAGACGCTCCAGCTGCTCGTTGTCTCCCATCACCGGTACGAGCGATCCGACACGACGGTGTTAACTTATGTGCGTCTCTGAATCGGTGTCGCGCACAGGGTCAATCTCACTCGCGTACTGGCCACGCATATTATCGATTACACCACTATTTCACTATTTCACTGTGGCCGGACCGTCTCGGCGAACACGCCTCACCTCACCTCGCGGCACTCATCTGTGTTGACACCAGCGCCGCTCGGACGATACTGACCCTCGGCCGCTCGGCCCGGCCCGGCCGGTCAAGGTCGTTCAAGGTCACGGGCCACGGCTGTCAAGGCGCGACACGCGTGACCCAGGCCAGGACACAACAGGGACATTTTGGCGTTGTGCCCGATGAGTTGCCTCAATTCGGTGTCCAACATTGAGAGCATCGTCTCTACGGCTTCTTGCTCTGAAAGGGAGAGTAAGACAAATATTAGAGAAACGGCAGAAACGCTTAATTTCTGAGCCATATCCTCAAAGCACACGGATTGGTATTTAAGCAGATTTTGCTAACACTGGCAAACAGATGGCAATCGCAACCTATATCCCAAAAATGGGCAATGGCACACAGATTTTGCCACCTCCCAGAGTAGGTAATTACCTTTGCTGTGGTTACTTTCAAGCTGTTAAGTGCACACAAAAACATACAGAAAACAAACTCACCATGAGACGTTCGCGCTGTGCGCCAGACACCAACTCGCGAAAGGAACAACCACGCTGCCGGCAGCCTTCGCAGTGCTTTCGAGAAAGGAAGGACCGGAAGCACTGAGGCATTATAGAGATGTTCCTTAGGGATATCTATTTAAAGTGGTTTGAACTGTTAAAATCGATAAACATCGTGTCATATAGTAAGGCTCTTTTTCATTAAAAATTATTTCTTCTACTGAAAAATACATGTTTTATTTTTATCAATAATTGCTATTTTCCTAAGCGAAAATGGAATCGCAGCACTTCAAACTGCTCTACTCTTAACACAGCGCCACCTACGCCTTTAGTTTCCTTCTGTGCTGACATCTGTCGTCAAAACACGTCAGCTGCGAGAACTATAAGGAAAAAAGTGAGAAGTTTACCATCCTTTCTGACCGAATGACTCCTGGTTCGAATCTCACCGCAGACCGACTGTTTGCGTTACACGGGTAGCTAGACAACTTCCAGTACTAAACTATCTCGGTCAAGACCAAATCCACTCCTGAAACCGAAGTGGAGACCATGCACAGTTCTCGGGAAAGACCAATTCCTCAAAGCGGCAAAATGGAAACCATCGAAGGTGCTCAGGTGAGTACTATCAGTATAAGTTCTAAAATGTGTTTCTCAGTGTGAGCTGACAGACGTGTGACTGGCTGGCCGTGGGGGAGGCGCGGGCTTTCAGAACGCCGCCTCTGAGCCTCGTCAATCGCCACGGCGCAAACAATCGGCTCCGACCGCCCCCGCGCACAGCAGCGCCAGCGATGCGCCGCCAGCCGGGCCGACGTCGGCAGATAGGGGGTATCGGCGCGACGCGGCCCGACCTCGCGCCGCTGTCAGAGGTCAGAGCCGAGAGAGGAGAGAGAGACAGGAATCGGAGAGGAAAAAGAGAGAGAGAGAGAGAGAGAGAGAGAGAGAGAGAGAGAGAGAGAGGAAGAGAGAGAGAGAGAGAGAGAGAGAGGGAGGGAGGGAGAGAGAGAGAGAAATAGGACAATGGAATTGAAGATAAGATGTCCCTAAACATTTTTCACCTAGGATAGAAGCTCCAGAAGTGCCTAATTATACCATAATCTCACGATTCTTCGTCCGACGATATGCTAATGCTTTCCATCATCGTTTGTCAGCGAAGACGATGGTATTTATCCGCTCTCCAGATACGGAGTCGGTGGAACACTAATGGCTTATCTAAAGAAGTGATAAATATCAGCGGAGAGGTTGTTTGTTCTCTTTGGAGGGCAAAACAAACACTACATTTGTTGTTTATTTTCAGCGTAAATGCCCCATTTTGTTTGAACATTGAAATGTAAATGCTATTCTCGAAATAACTTTCATATGAGCTCATGAACGAAATAACCTCCGTAATTTAGTGCGCCCTCTTCTCTGGCCCCCGTCTACCCGTGCTGGCGGAGTTAAGGGCGCAGTGGTTCCGGGCTTGTGTCAGAAAGGCGGTCGGTTATCTGTCAGCCACGACGACCTCGCTGCGGTAGGTGATGGGTGGGATAAAGTCATTACTCGCGGCGCCATCAAACATGCTTTGGTGGGATAAGCTCAGTGCCGGTAGTCAGCCTACTCTCGAACCGAATAATGATATCGGAGAAACATCTGTATCAAAGGAATCTTACAGGGAATGCAGGTACAAACCGTTTTATAATGTGTCTCTTGTTTACAAAACTGAACATGAACAGCCCTCACTCATTCCTCGGCACTCACAACACGTTGTCATCCAACTCTCAGCAAGACAGAGATTCACGTCAGCTCTGCCAGGGCGTGTCACGCCTACTCACGGACGTCATTGCTAACAGCTTTAAACACTGACAGGGAATGAGGAAGGCGGGAGAGGAGCTTGACATCAGCAAACTCGAGGTACCTTCCTTCCGAGACCACCGAAAGGATAGGAGGGGCTATCCCTCTGCAACAGCCGTGGCATCGCTTCCCACTTTGCCGTAATGACGAGCGTCAGCTCTCTGAAACAGAGCCGATGCTTCCAGCAAATGACTGCGATTCTTTCTGTCGCTGCAGACTCACTGCAGGCTGCAGTGACACCGTGTGCCAGCTTCGGGGTGGCCGCCGGCCGGCTTGGTGTCCTGGCGCCCCGCGGACTATTGCAGAGGTCGACTGATGTCGAGCACATATCTATCCGAGCTGCAATGTTTCGAGGCTCGGCAAGAGGATGGGAGAGAGAGAGAGAGAGAGAGAGAGAGAGAGAGAGAGAGAGAGAGAGAGAGAGAGAGAGAGACCGAGAGTGAGACTAAAGCCGGCCGGCGACGCGTCACTATTTCATTATGAGATAGTGCTGGTCGTGAGTACTTGGAGCGAGTGCAGGGCCGAGCGGATGACCCACGCGCTTTTAGCACGAGCTGTGGCAGTAAATCGCTCCGGACGGGTGGGAGGGGTTGGAAACGAGGTGGGACGGTGCTTACTTTCTCGACTTCCATTCAGCACTCAGCATTCGCCATTCAATGTGTAGCGGACTAAGCGGCACCGAGCCGACCGAGCCCGGCCGTCGTAATGGCAACTGCCGCCGTGTCACCGGAAATGGATGCATTCACACTTTGCGCGCTACACTGCCGCAAATCTGCGTAAGAATAGAGGCCCGCCATTGAGCCGGAGGTGGAGTTTATTTTACGAGACCGAGCGCCGCTCGAACCTTGAATCATCCGTAAACGTTCGGCCCGGCCGGCGTTAAATACGATCCAATTAGGCGGCTGGATGCGGCACGGTTGGTGGTGCTGAACGCACTCGGTGTGCGCCCGTAAGTTATTACCGGGGAGATGTTTTGCCGGCTGTTTCTAGGTACCCGAAGAGAGGGTCGGCTAGTTCTTCAGAGTATAGTTAGTCTGAGGGTCTCTCGGGATTTGTTTATTTTTCAAAGAGTTATTTTTTGTTGAAACTAGGGAACGGTCAGCTGTAATGCAGTTTAGTTTTCCTAAGTGGTGATTAACCAGATAGGGAGTTTCTAACAAAAAAAAAAAGCTTTTCTCAGGCTTTAAATGTTAGGGTTGCGTATTCTTTATAATTACGTATCGGTTTTAAGCGACCACGACCGGGGTCTGTCAGCCAACCGCTCACCCAGTGACCACCCGTATCACTACCCGGCAGCCGCAGTCACGCAACGCAACCGTACCGGAGCCCAGAGCCACGCTCGTTCCTCCAGTGTCCGCCACAGCACGGCCGCGGTCTGTCACTGTGTCAGCGTGACCTGTCACTATCAGTATCGGTGTCAGTAGGACCTGTCAGTGTGTATCACTGCCTGGCGTGTCCGACAGTCAGTATCAATGACCATGACACCTGTCACAGCAAGAGATAGTGATGGTATTACTGGCCTCGGTGATGGATGCAAGTGACAGAACTGGGCTGAACATTTTCTCTCTCGGACTGATTTTCCTACCCATATTTCGTCCTAATTCGTTCTCGATTGTAGAGTATTTGTGGCTCGATCGATACCTGAGCTGAATGGCTCTCTGCAGGCCGCTTTCATCTAAAGAGCCTATCTAAATTGGCCAATCGCTAAATGAAAATGGCCATTCGTCGAAATAAACTAGAGAGCTAAAGCTGTCGGCCCTGATTTGGAGCGGCCCATCCGGTGGGACGCCCCCGTCTCCGATTTGTATAGCGACCCTGGCGACCAGGACCAAACGGGCTCGTGTCCTTCGATGGCGCAGATCTAGGAAGGACAGATGGCTGGTATCGTGAAGGAGTCATAAGACCGGCAGGTGCGCGCAAGGACCAATCTCCACGGCGTTGACCGGCTAGAGCGTTAAAAAAATGATGATAGACATCTAAAGTACTTGATCAGTACCTACTATCCGTACTCCCTGCTGACCTTTTCGGAAGTCTGAGTAGAGTTACCTTAAAGCGGGGTACACATAGACAGCGGCAATGAAACATTTAGACGCTGTGGTGCCCCAGTTCAGTTTCTTCTCAGGTTCATAAACGTGTCCTCTTCTTGGTATATTCGGTAAGTGCAATGAACATTAGCCCTTGTTGACTCGTGTTGTTTGCTCAGCGTCGGCTATAAATTATCCGAGAGCGTGACTGCTCAACACTGCAATCTCGCCACGAAAACAGCGATAATCGGTTGCTGGTGCTCCTCTCCTGCTCGGAAGTCCGACCGATGACAATCGCAAAGCTCCTGTGGCGTCGAGGTTGCAACTATAGGCGGCAGTCGCGGTTACTGACATTGGCTGTATCAAACATACTCGTATATTGAAATCAAGTTCCGAAATCGTCTTCGAACTTATGTATAATGTCAGAATTAATTTTGTCAAGGCCAAGTTTATTGATTTATCTTATTCATAGACACCTTTGACTTTAATTCCTGAACTGGGTGACTATTGTGCCTGGCAGCTAGCACCAGCGCGGTACCGCTGTTTTGACTCCTCATCGGCCCGTTCTCTATGTCCCTTGGCGACGAGTCCGGCGGCCGGGGAGCGCTGCCGCCCAGAGTCGTGACGCGGCGGCCAGTAGCTGGCCGTGTTTTTGCCCCTTGTCGTGACTGTCCGTAAGCTGGCGTCGTGGACAGGCACGCTTGGCCTGTGTCAGGTACACAGTCACACAGGCGTCTGCGGCTGACCGTTGCGCAGGTGACCCCTTTGTGGGAGGACGGAGACGTGCAACAGAAGGGGCAGAAAAAGGAGAAGTTGCGTTTGCTGTGTCTACTAAACAGGAATTCTTGCCTGGTCAGATTGCTGATTCAATACGTGCCGTGAAGCAGGAGGAGAAGTGTGTTCAATTTATGTGAGGTCCTTACACCGCTGTCTGCAGCCGAGCCAGCTCTGAGCTCGCCAACCGCCGTTGCTGCGGCGCCGCGAGCTGCTGAAACACGTCGCGCCCGTTGTCCCCTACACTGCCAGCCGAGATACAGATGCCGAGCGTGGCAGCAGTCTTGAACGTAAAACGTTCGTTGAACCCTACTTTGCAGGCGTGGTCAGCCCCACAATAATAGTGTGATCGGAGAGCATCATTCCAGTCGTGGGCGTGTCTTTGCGGCCGCTGTAACCGGGACGAGATAGACAGAGGCTCGTCTCCCCTTGTGGCTTCCCGCAGTTGACTGGAGCACGCAGCCCCGCTACAGACAATGGGCCATTCCGGCTGGTCTGCACTCCGCCCCGCTGCTGATAGACAGGTCAGGGATGCGACGGTGGACGAGGAGACGGAGGAGAAGGAGAAAAAGAAGGAGAAGGAGAAGGAGAAGGAGAAGGAGAAGGAGAAGGAGAAGGAGAAGGAGAAGGAGAAGGAGAAGGAGAAGGAGAAGGAGAAGGAGAAGGAGAAGGAAAAGGAAAAGGAAAAGGAAAAGGAAAAGGAAAAGGGGAAGGGGAAGGGGAAGGGGAAGGGAAGGAGGAGAAGGAGAAGGAGAAGGAGAAGGAGAAGGAGAAGGAAAAGGAAAAGGAAAAGGAAAAGGAAAAGGAAAAGGAGAAGGAGAAGGAGAAGGAGAAGGAGAAGGAGAAGGAGAAGGAGAGAGAGAGAGAGAGAGAGAGAGAGAGAGAGAGGGGGAGAGGGAGAGAAGAAGAAACGACCAGAAAAAATGGCCAGAACTGACCCTTATTGAGGAAATGGGGACATGCCTATGTGTGCAGAATAGACCCGAGACGGGACCGCACAACGGTAGGTTTCACTTGGCTACAGCATCCTCACTCCTCAGTATCCTGCAGCCTGGTCAAGTAGGGCCTCCCGCAGTTCTGTGGCGAACCTCATTAGACTCGGGAACGCCGGGCCGCTCAGTGTGTCACCGACACTGACACTGCCTTGGCACTTGCACAAATGACACGCCCCCCCCCCTGAGGAGGGGGCACAGACGGCGCGCTGTGTACCTGTCCAGGTGTCAGATGCCTGTCGGTCGGGCCCGGTGATTAGTGGTCATTACGACTCCGTGTCCCGGCTGGGTAATGAGCTGGCTGGCCAGAGAGCGGTGCAGCGCAGCCCTGCCGGGTGGTGGCCAACTCTCCACAAGGCACTGCATGGTGAGATGCTGCACTGGTGCCGCAGTTCAGGGTCTGAAGTTGAATGGTAGAGTTGTTGCAGTTGAGCAGCAATGTGTTGAACTCCGTGCTGCAGTATAGTTCAGTTACGCTGTAGCTCAGAAGTTTGTTGTTCAACCATGGTCTCGCTATTTGATGCTCATAGGGAGGCTGCCGTCAAGGATGGCCCGTCTGAGAACATTTCACACAACACGTTGTGGATAGATACTGGATAGAGATGCGTGGTACGTCGCTCGGGTCGCGCATGGTACGATGTGGACGCGTAAAAATGTGCCGGCGTGATGTGGTGTGGGGGATGAACCGGTCGGCACCGCTCCCGCAATGCATTATTCAACAACGGGCTTGTCCAGCACATAACATGTAGGAGGCCATTCATCTTACTCCAGTCTCGAGCCAGTCCGTTGTTGAAATTCCATCGTTTAGATGTTACACTGTGAAACGCGTGACGGCTATCAGTTACATCTCCCATGCCTATCTCGCTGCGGGACAGGTTTAAGGTTGCGTTTCTACCTAACTTGTCATGGGCCGGTTTCACAACTTCCTTGGCTTCCTTGGTTTTTTGAATTCCTTGTTCCGCCCATGCCAGATGCCACAAAGCACACTGTGGGTCGAATGTCCATCCCATGTACCCCATTCCCTTTGCCAGGATCCGACCTCTGAGACTGATGACACCACCAGCCCGCTGGTAGCGGAGGAGGTGGCGGCAGAAAAAGGACCTGTCACTGCCTCCTGTCCTGTTCCTGGCACCGCCGTGGCAGCGACAAGACAGGTTTAGCACGTGCCTGACGCTGGTCCGCCCCAATAAACCAGCAGGTCTCACTATAGGCGGTCCCATCTACAGGTATCGCAATGTCCCTGTCGGGAGGGCCGACTGATAGAGAGAGAGAGAGAGAGAGAGAGAGAGAGAGAGAGAGAGAGAGAGAGAGAGAGAGAGAGAGGAGATTAAATGAAATAAATAAGATCAAATCAGATCACTGTACGACGACGCTAGTGGAGGGTCCGAACGGCTACCTAGATGAGGGGCGTGTCCACGTCGTCGGAACGACAGAAACCTTGTTCCAGTTTGACTGCAGACAGTGTCTTTCACCCACGCTCCATTGCGCTGGTGTATCGATTACCAGGCTACTCTTGACCAGAACAAGTATGGGCATCGGGAGGCGTTTTATTTGGCTGCTATTGCTAAGACTAAGCCGATACCTACAGCGAAGCTTTGTATCGCTGCAGTAGAGCTACTCAAAGGCTTAGTCAGTGAAAGCCCTTATAACTTGTGAATACAGTCCGGCTGTCAGTGCGGAATATCCAGTCGGTAAGCAGGTTGACGTATAAGGAGCCGGTGACCCTGTCCGTCGGCCATTCGTCCATGAGCCCGGACGGCTTTGGATGGCCTGCAAATCTGTCTGACCCGGCCGGCGACTGTCGCGGGTTCATTGATGTGCCCGCTCTGACCGACTGTAGCCGTGCCGATGAATGGGCCTCTGTAACCCCCCCCCCCTGACCACACCTGTCCCCCATTGCTTCAAAGGCGGTCCCGGTCACCGTATAATCCTGGCCAGCTCAGCGACCGGTAGCCGTTTATGGCGCGGTCAGCGGCGAACGCGGTGTGGTCAGAGCGCTACGAACGTCGCACGCCAGCTCATTTGAAACTATTGGCCGGCGCAGCGCCTGGCTAGTCGGCCGCGCCCTGTGTCCGATTATATCTCGGACATAAACACGGATAGTAGGGGCGTGCTTCAGCTGGACAGCATAATTACCCAATGTTGTGCTTAATTGAGCGGGAGAGTCCTCTCGACCCCTTGGTGGGCTCCGCTCGCCCGCGCAGGCCCGCCCAGTCAATTCTACGCTGGGGTCAGCCAGGGCTCATCCCTTGGCCCCTGACAATAGACAAGCAGTGTCAGAACGGCACGCGACCTTCAGGGAGCGACCCACAGCAGGGTAGGCCAATGGGCACGGGTCACGTGCCATAAACTGTAGCTGCACGCTCTGTTAGTAAAAAACAAAAGGCTTTGCGCGGTCCTGTGTATAACTCTGAAATCCCCTGTGAGTTAGGTCTGGATGTGGCCGTGTGTTTTGGATGCTGCATGGACAATGGCTGTGACCTGAGCTCACCCCTGCCGAGGCCCGGCTTTGGATGGTATGAGCTCTCACGAACCTAAGTGGCCCACCGTCACTCTCCTACGGGCGGCGAGAAGTAATGGTGATGAATGAAGCCGGCCCGGTTCGAGGATTTATTATCCAAACATGTGGCAAATATTCGTATGATGGATATGGCCATCATCCGAGAATTGTTTGAGGAAAACCTCCGGGGCCGAGAGCCATCGCTCTGGGCCATTCTTCTCTGACGGAGGAGGCGCCGTCAGGAAATGTGCTCCGGCCTCCAAATTGGAGATAAATCACCGCCGATTTCGCACCATTCTGCTGTCTGCTGGCTGAATGGGGGCCAGCTCAGTCACCGGGGCGTGCGGTTGTTACGTCGGTAATGGTGGTAACCGCGGTCACCGCTGCCAACGGTCTCTGCACCGGGGTGCCATCTCAGGACCGCTGCCTGCCAGAGCCAGAGTCCACCTCAGCTCCGTCGCAGTCATCCGTCACCTGTCAGCGCCGCACAGCGCGCATTTCGAATAATTAGGAGCCGTTTAAACGATCTAGCCCATAATCTTTTATCCATGGAAACTATGTATACTGACAAATAGACCGTCAAGGACAGCGAATTTATAAACGATCATCGATTTCACCGTTTTTTTTTCTCATTCTGACGATTTGGGACGGCGAATAATTAACAACAATTTTATACCTACCTACTTCTCTCCAAAGATTTTTGCATAGGCTCATTTCCAATAATGGCGGCCACAGGAGTTTGCTGGGACCCGACCTCTGAAGCCACCATTTGAGCACAATCCTGCAATTGGGCACTGTTTGCCTCTGTTTGTGAAAATAAATTACTATAAACCATTGCTGGTTTACTGTAAGTTTTACCCAATTAGATAGAAGCTAAACGCCGGTTTTCCTTGCACGAACACACGATGTTTGGAGTTGCGTGCGACTCTACCAAACCGCTCGCTGTGCGGCGCTGGCTCGGCGGCCCGGGGTGTTGCGCCGTCTCTCACAGCCTCATTAGGACCGGGGACAAGACGTGTCGGGTGTTCAGTGAGCCCGGCGATCGGTCACCGGCCGCCGAGCGCCGGCCAAATGGGACGGTATCGGCGTACCATCGGCACAGCCGGGCGGCCCGCAGCGCATCATTCATCCTAGTCAGCCGCGGTGGTGTGTCGAGATGGGTCTTCAGACTGTCGGAGAAGGTCTGGACTCCTGAGACAGCCAGAGAGACGGTCTGGAGACGGTCTTACAATGTTCAGGGCTTTGGGAGTGGTCCTCAGACTGAGCCTGACTTGGTAGTGCAGGCAAAAAGCTCTGATGTAGGTTACATAGAACGCTGTTGCTAGCGGCTGCTATGTTACTTCATTACCATATTATCTTTGAATCATGGGGTAGAACTTAGTTAACACCTTGATTAAAACTAGAAAGTGATCTGTCCTGCTGCGTGAAATATTTACCGCGCCGAACAATAAACGTTTCTTACAACCTCTGCATCTTCATACAATGCTAATGAACCTATTGACGGCAGAATCGCTTGATCTGAGCACGTATAAGGCCTGCAACATTGTTATCCATCGCTGTATAGCATGTTCAGACCTCCAAATTGGTGGTCTGCCCATGACATTGCAAGATCTCTGCTGTCATCTTGACTCCAGGGCCGACTGGCGGGGTAAGTGTTGGGGAGGGGACGAGAAGCCACTCCTGGCTCAGCGGAGTGGTCGTTCGCCGGGTCAGTGCAGTGGTCCGGAATTCAGCGCGTCTCGGCAGCAGAGGACTGCTGCAGACCTGCTCACGCGCCAGTTGCACTCACCAGGCTCCCCTACACCGGCTCGTGTGGCCGTATGCGGTCAGTGGCGCCTGGAGAGCGCGCTGTCCGCGCTCAGAGGAAGGCGCTGTCGGTATAGGGATTCGTGCCTCTCTTGCGTCACCGACCCGAGCTCAAAGAGCAAAAATTCAGCGCTGGAAGTGGGCGTGTTGATCGAACGTTGCAAATTGGTGGAGCTCCTAAATCAATTACCTTGTATTATCTTTGTCGTGATAAATGTTGCCCGGCACCGGTAACCTGTAATTGACGTTAAAAGTTTCCAGATGGTTTTTGTCTCTGTCGCGATAAGCTGGCAGCGATTTATATGAATGGACTTAGCCTTTGTTTTCGGCGAGCGCACCTGTCAACATGGAAGTGATCGGAGGGATGTCATCTCGCCGACGGGACGCCTCTCTCTGTGGGCCTGCTGAGAAGGCGCTCCGTGTATCTGACACACGTCGGGCTACGCCCCCGGCCAGTTGTCTGTCGGGAAACGCCTGGCAGAACAAAAACGGTCGCAGCCCGGCGCCGCCAGCTTCAACCGGCGCGCTCAGATGCCTATCGGCCGCCGGCCGAGGGTCGTTTTTACCAGCTCCGCTCATAAATGGGTGGTGAATGGGCGCATAGGTGTCGGCGCGGTCCGATTTATTCCACGAGAGGCGGTCTAGCCGGACCGCAGTGCAGCGCCGTCAATTCAGTTGGTTTTATCTCGGGACAGCCTACTCCTTTGTGTCGTATCCTCATATATCGTGGCTTTTAGAACGTTTTGTGGTTGAGGCCTATCATATTAGAACGCTTCTTATACATTCATTATCTTCCTCTCATTGATCGTTTTATTCATGTCTTGCGTAATGTCTCTCGTCCCCATTTATAATTCCTCTATCTAGTTTGCTACTGCCCTCTCCCCTTTCCTAACCCTCTCTCTCTCTCCCTCTCTCTCTCTCTCTCCCTCTCCTCTCCCCCTCTCTCTCTCTTTCCTTCTCCCTCCCTCCCCTCTCCCTGTCTCCGTGCGCCATGCCATGGCCCCACGCTCACGACACCAACCAAACAGGCCCCGGGCGACAGGTCACGACCCGCGATGGCCGGCGGATAACGGCCGCGTGCGTCGTGCGTCGCGACTGGCGAACGAATGCCGATTTCTCTGCGCACAGAGCCGTAATGCCTTCCCGCAGTATACGATCGGGTCGCTGCCGGCTCTATGCTCGAGTGAGCCCTGTCCAGCTGTATTGGCTGTGATTGCCGCCTGCCTGCCTACCCCGGGTCCGCCTGCCACAGCTCATGGCTGAGCGCGAGCGCCACCCATTACACCACGCAGCTTGCCACACCAATTCAGAGGTCTAATGCGCACGTATCTAACCGGCCACCCACAGAGTGGTCTCTGATAGCGACATGATACGGATCTCACGACATGATAGCGCGAACGATCAGGGCAGGCTGGTCGAATAATGCTACAATGTCATATACCGGATCATCCAATCCTTTCTTGCTGATCGAGTTTGTCTGTACTGTGAGTGCAACCATGCCAGGCCGTGTACCCAGTGGAGAAGGACATCCGTTGCTTGTGTCTGTGCGTGTCATCCTGATGCCCATTGTCTTTCTAGCACTGTGATGTCGAGCATTGTTGTTGCACTGCCCGCCTCCACCGCGCCGGTAGCTCACAACTCAGCCGTGCCGGGTCGCTTGCAGTTGACCAGCTCGGCAGCGGCAGCTTCCGGTGGCCGTTTTTGTGGTGGCTGGCTGTTCCTGCCGGAGCGGCGGCGCGCTCAGAGGCTCCACGGCGCTCACCGGCCGTCTGTTGTGTTGAGTCTGAGCCGGCGAGCACACAAACAGAGCTCGCTGGCGGGCGTGGGGTGTCGTCGCCGGCTAATGGATGGCCGGCCGCTCGACCGGTAACCGGAGCGGGCCTGTTTGGTCGTCGGTGTGCGGCCACTGGGCCGGGAGGCGTCGGCACCCCGCCGGGGACACACCGAGTCCGACAGACGGACACGGGCGGCCGCCGGGTCGCCGAGCCACCCACTCGGCCGCTTCAGGGCCGCGCAAATAGTGCGGTGGTAGTAGCGGAAACTACTGGCTACCGAGTGCTGCACCGCGAGGTGGTTCGACCGTCAGAAATCTGGGGAAGCCGACAAGAACGAGTGAGAATTTCTCTAGGAATGTGCGAAGTCTGGTCATTGGTCTGACGTGCGTCAATCAGGATGATTCGACGCGCCTGTATTGGCCCATCCAGTCACCTGCCTTTGAGATCACATATAGGATAGGCGTAGCAGGCTCAAGGACCGGGAGGGATAACCACATGCGTTTATTCACCACGCCCGTCGATTCTACATTTCTTCAGCACCAGGCTGTTGACGTTGCAAGTGCACACCGCAAACTACTGTCAGCATTCTCGCCCGTGCTGCTGACGCTAAAGGGTTAGAACTGCAACACTTACCGTCTCTGCTGACATGGTAATCGTTACCGGCATTAGTCTCGCAGTCCGACGCGTGGTAATTAGAGGAGACAGGTCAGATCTGGATGGCACGAGATGGTGCGTGAGAGCCAGAGAGGCAGGGCAGGCTCGACACTGAGTTATGCCAGGCTTAGCCTCTTGCAGATCCCTTAGGAGTAGAATTACTCGAGTGAGAAACTGCATACGGCCAAACTGTCAGAATTAGTTAGTGAACGACTTCTGCGCGGGAGCTGAGCGAGTTGACGTTAGCGGCCGGCGCTCGCCGCCTAGCCTCGCGGATCATTCCGGAACGGTCAGCGCACGTCCGTCTGTCGGCAGCGCGGGATTGTAACGGTATAACCGACATCGGGCCGGCTGACCGACCGCCGGTCGTGAGCCCCGCTGCTGCCGCCCGGAAGCCGCCGACACCGCGGTGGTGACACGGGGCGGCCCATTCAGGTCACTTTCAAGCCCAAACGCCGCCCAGCAGACGGCGTCGACCCAGGAGGCTACAAGCAGCATCACAGTCTCAAAACGAGAACAGGCTCAAAACGAGACAGGAGATCAAGATGTTACTCGAGTTTTTCGTTTCGCTCTGTACGGTTTCGATAATTAGTTTTAGCGCTCTATGGTATCAATGACAGTGCTATTCACGCTTCACCAGTCTCGTGTGCTATGTTCCCACACCTCTCCAAGCTACACCTGGTGGCCGAGAAAGGCCACTGGGCTTGTTGACCTTCTCCGGCGACATGCGATCAGCACGATCTCCGTGTCATGGTGACTAGACGATCGACGCCGCGGGGCCGGGCCGCGCCGTCCATATAGAAGCAGCGAGGTGTGCACTGTTTATGTCCAAAAGGCCATTGGTCCAGTTTAATTTAGTGGAAATTATCTTTTGAATTTGTAGTAGGTGCAGAATACCAAGTGGGCGATTTGAATGGATCTGTCTTTGACCCCGATCTCACGATTCAAACCCTCTGCTATAGATATCTCAATCGTTCGATGATGCGACGCATGATGGCCGATTCGCGTCCCTGGTATGGAGACGGGTCTTATAAGCACAAGAAATGTCTATTCTCGCACGATCTTCTCGCCTGCGCACTGCGAGCTGTCATCACACGGCGTCTCTCTCTCTCTCTCTCTCTCTCTCTCTCTCTCTCTCTCTCTCTCTCTCTCTCTCTCTCTCTCTCTCTCTCTCTCTCTTTCGCCACGGTTTGTTTCTTCACAGTCCCTTTGTGATCCCCGCCGTGGGAACGTCCTTCTTCCCAGCGTCGTCCGTCAGGGCCAGACAGCTATCACTCAAACCTCGCTCCTCTCCGCCTCTCACTCTCCACCGTTATCCAGTCTTAGCTGTTCTTGGTTTGTGCGTTCTTCGAGAACGAAACGAGATACACAATTACACACAAGAGTCGTGAATTGAGCTCGACGGCGAGTCGTGGTAGCGGTGATTGTCGCAGAAAGACAGGATAGATGCTTGCATCAAGTGGTGTTTGTGATCTCTTTTGTTGTCGAGCGATGTCCGAAATGTGGTTGCCTCATCCCGCAGCATTATACTAATATTGCACACTATACACTGTGCTGAGTGTGCAGTGCAGTGGGAGCACAGCCTTCTGCTGTGTGGTCGAGAGTAGACATAACGAACAGCGCGGTCCATCTCATCCCAACAGGAGGCACGGTCAAGCGGGCAGCGAGTCCAAGTCCGTCCTTTCCCAACGGACGGGGATCCATCGATCTCAAAGAGGACAAGACAGCCATTCCATCCCTTTGGACGAAATCGGAACAAACACCCAAAACACACCATCGTTGTTTGAAGTAAAATAAACGGCAAACATCACCGGCCCCATTGTTTGACATTCTGTCAGTTAGCTGGAACGACCTACCCTACCTCAGTTCCCTTTTCGCATCGGGGAGAAAGTTACGGACTATTTCCCGCGGGTGTTCCACTTTTGTCGACGGCCTGGCCCAGCTCGTTGGGCACTCCCCTCCGAATGCCCGGAAACACGGACAGCTGAACAGCTGTCTTTCAAAGGAAAAGTAAATGGTACGCTACATGTTCCGTGGGTGGAATGGCGGCTCGACAATGTGCGTCCAAGTAAGGCGTCCGTGGGCCGTACCATTGCGGGTAGCGCCTTTGGACCTGTAGACCTAGCCCAGCCCCTAATATCGCTAAGATGTGGGCCAAGTTTTGCACGGCGTTTCATTGCCACTCGCATGTGTCTACTGCGCTCCTGTGGGCGGAGGCGAAGGCAGTAAGATGAGTTAGTGAGGCGGCACCCAGCATGCAATGGCAGGCTGCCCTGAGTGCCCTGTCTGTAATGATCATAATCTTTCTCAAATGACCGTCGGAAACGGGGCGGGGTGTTTCGAGGGAGAGACGTGGGGTGGACCTAGACACGAGTTCCGACTACTGCACTGTGACTTAGTGAAATGACGTATGGTGAGCCTTCTTAACTCGGAAATCTCGAGAACCTTGGCGTGGCCTCCGACTGCCGTGTGATATGTTTGGGTTTTTGTGGGCGATCCAGCGTAGGAACTAGCAAGCCTATTGAGCTTCCATATGGTCTGACTTTTATGCGCCTGTATGAACGCGGTTTGAATGCTGGCTCAAGCTCTAACCAGTGCTTGCCGTAGTGAAGGACAGGGATCTAGGTGAAAAACCATTTAGCCTCAGGACAGGTTTCGACTGTTACACGCCTGTATGGACGCGAGTTTAAACTGGACACACGTTCCGACCAGCGCGAGCCTGCGCAGCTGCTCAGCATGCTGCGAGCTCGTTGTTTTTCTGCGTGTTGTTCACCGAGTGATTCGTTTGTGTGACACCATGTATTTCACAGCCCGCTGCTCGCCACCATCGATAACAGACAAAACAAAAGACACTGCCTTTTTAGGTTAACTGTATCCGATTAACTAGTCAGCACCATATACCGATAACATCGGTGTTGTGTGGGTACTCAGGGTAGGTACTGGATTGAATACTTCTATCAGATAATCTAAGTTTCTTTTCAATATATGTCATGGGCTGATGCAGTCTGCTCTGAATGTTTTCATTGCTGGCACGTGTATGATCTCATACGTTTCTGATTTTCAAGATTGATAGTGGCAGGACTCCTTTTTGTCACCTTGTTTGTGTATTTTAATTCCTAATTAAGGTTGTCATAAAAAGGAGATTGCATTGAATGATGGGACATGTGCCTAATTGAATCCTTAATTGTAGTTGTTAATTGGTAAAATAAAATTAACTTTCACCTTTGAGAAAGCTTTCTTTAAGTGGGCATGCACTTGAGATTTTAGTTTTTCTTTTTTAACTACCGAGTAATTCGCTGTTCAATCTGGGACTTGGGAGCATGACACACTTTAATCCACTACCATACGAGGCTAAAAAGGGATAAAATTATTCCTGTTAATATTTAGTCCTCACATCCTGATATCATATTCAGTTTTCATAGCTCAGATCACACCTCCCCCGAGTGGAGCTGGCGCTCTGCGGGTGAGCAGCCGGTCTCTCGCTCCCTCTCCCTCCCTCCACCGGAAGAGGACGGTAGTGCGTGTGTATCAGCCGCAGCCGTCACTCTCAATTGGCGACATCCGCATTAATTTGGCGCCGAGAGCGCCGCGGTGACATCCGATACGGCTGGTCATCGCGCAGCATCGGAGAGAGAGGGAGAGAGGAGCGCCGGCGTCGAGGTCGCTGGAGACTATCACGCCGCCACTAGAAGGTATCACCACCCGGCACTGCGCACGGGGCGAGGCGGGAGGCGACTGGCTGGCTGGGCACTGGGCAGCAACGTTCAATGTGTAATTTGCATAGGTATGACTGATGTTTAGGGGCGTCGTTGATTGTACCGACAGCGGCAGTCTATAATGACGGATGTTTTGGCATTTTGGCTGGCGCCGTATACTGGCGTCTGTCGTGCTGCTGTACCTCGACACTGTTTTCTTGCAGTACTACTGAGTTCTTCCCGGGGTTGTACTGACAGCAGTACTGCACCGCTGTTTTGCCACCGTTTCTACCGAAGGCCGCGGTAGCCGCTGGGATGGTCAGTGGACACGAGGGACAGGACAAAGGACAGCGGTGGACAGCCCGGCCAGGCGCCGACAGATCGATCCGACACGAGTGGTCCGGAGAAAGGAGACGTGGAGAGGGGTGGGGAGGTGCAGGAAAGACGGGCAGAAGGTGGAAGATGGAAGATGGAAGATCCAGGATTATGCTACCTCATTGAACTTTGCCTTTTTACGCCCAATTTAGGCGGCAGTGCACACAATTTCAGCAATAGTACAGGCGATTTCGACAGTTTGGTATAGTCTGTCTATTGCGAACTGTCGAAATCGGTTGCACTATTACTGAACTGTGTGCACTTTGTCTATATTTGGCCGTAAAAGGGTGTAGAATCCTTCATCTGAGACAGCGCATTGTTCGTTTATTCAAGTGATCTCCCTAGCTCCTACGCTTGGCCACTTCAGTGTTACGCCAGGCTGCTCAGTACTCAGTGAAGAGCGTGACTGACAAGCCGGAGATAGGGATCGATTCTGGGCTGCTCCGGCCATCAGTGAGCCCCACTGGGGACATGAGCCACCACGGACAAGACTGAAGTCTTGACGGTGGTCTGCGACCATGGTCGCCGTGTGACCGCCCACAGAGAATCGAACGGCCCGACGGAGTGACGTCATGAGCCGAAAAGATGCGGCCACTTAGTCGTAAAGCAGCGGGACCGGCGGCGCACGGCGGAGGCCGCTATAGTTCAGCGGAGATGGCGCTCGAGCCGCCCGGCGGCTTACACCGGCCGACAATCGGGACAACATAGATTACGTGCTAAATACACGGATCAGCCCGATCCAGCGTCAGAAATACCCTGTAGTGGAGCGAGGGCTTGTAGCACAACGCTGTCTTTTTATATTGAAACAGCGGGCCGTCGCCTCGGAGATTAAGACACGGTCGTGCGACGGAGCGCGGACCTCGTTTGGGTGGACACAGTCACAGCAGGCTGTCCGAAATTGAGCGCTTCATCACGGACGGAAGCCTCTCGAGGAGCGAGCTGCATCGGGCGGAGTGAGATTTAATCTCTGTTTAGGAGCAACCAGGCTGAGATGGTGGAGTGGGTAAGAATGGCAAAGCTATGGAAATAGCCCTTGAAATGTTAACCCTCGCCCGTAAACGGCGATCTGCCATCTTCGCCCATGCAGGGGGGGGGGTTGGTGCGACCCCCCCTTGGCGTTTGAAAACGGAGCGTCGTAGAGCTTAGCGGAAAAGACCAACGGATTGCTCTCGCCGAGATCTCGCGATTGGTGGTATATTTTTTGGTACTAGGTCAACATTTGACCTACTTTTGACCGGTCAAAGGTCAAATTTTCGGAAAAATAGACTTTTTCAACTTTCCGCGGCGATTGCGGCAAAACGGTGGGAGATATCGACTTGAAACCTTCACTATCGTGTTCCTTGATCAATTCTCTATCGTTTGGTATGTATTTCGTTTCCCTAGCTCTAAAAATGGCGCGTTGGGAGCGCCGGAAGTCGGCAAGGTCACAGTCGGCGGCAGAAATTCGAAAAATCAAAATTTAAATTTTTGAAATCTGATTGTATTTTTGGATTTTGGAGGTCCATTTGCTCCCTATAGAAGCTAATATTGCTGCATATTCCCATTGAGGTGACAAGAATTAGCAAAATAGTGGTTCGGGCGCTTTTCAAAAATAGTACCGGACGCTGTTCCTCTTTTGACGTCATTCATAGCTCCGTGACCTGACCTGACCCGGTCAAGTTTCTTATACCATATGATAGCCAATACTTGCCCCAACATGCATGGGAACAACATGGCCACGTCAGCTTCCAACATGGTTGGAAGCTGACGTGGCGGTGTGGTGGTCGGATCCTGTTTCGAGCTCCCTTGAACTTGGTCCTATCTTTCCTTTCCCAGTGGTAAGTAGCGGTTGAATGGCCATTTTTTGAGTGTCTGAATGTTTGAATTGTCTAGTTAAAACGTTGTCACTCAACAAATCAGCGTTGAATTGAATTTATTTCTATTTTCTTGTTGAAGGGTTCAATATTGGCGCGCTACCAAACTTGGTTTTCGGCTGGCTACCGATCAGCTGACTACCCACAGTGACGTAAAAAGATTCTCCCGTGATCTGATTGGCTGTTTGGCTACAGCTGGTGCTGCCATCTACCCTTCTTCAACGTTCGATAAGGCAAACCTTGACGCTCCAAAATAGTGGCTCGCTACCTGCGTGTGAGGCCACGCCCTTCTCTGTGCTAGCTACAGTATAGTTACTGGTGAGTTTAGGTTGTTTGTAATAGATACTTAAAAAAATTTAGTTCTGACATTTTCTGCCAATTGACCATGCATCGTCAGACCTCATAGTTCAAGTTCTCCGCTCGGGGGTCATGCGTGGTGTCGATTTTGATTTATAATTTATGATGGTGTTGCTGAGTGAGTCACTTAGTTCATATCAATATTGAGCTTGTACTGTTTAGGATCTAAGGTGTTTATTATTTGATTACCCTCCTGAGGTTCCTGAACTCACTCGAACTATGGCTCCCACCCAAGGAGAACTGATTAAGCGTCTGAGTGCTGAGAATGCAGATCTTTCCGCTAAGGTTAATATGTTGCTAGAAAGAGTCGCTAAACTTGAAACATCCCTTGAGGCTGTCCTTGAAAAATGTGATGCCAGACACAGTGAGGCATGCACTCGAGTGGAGTCAGTTGAGGACAACCTCTGTAAACTCTCGGAGGACCAACAGGAGTTGAAGTTTGATCAGGCTTCCATTATGCTTCGACTCGAAAGTCAGCAGATGTATAGCCGCAAGCAGACCCTGCTCCTTACTGGACCAGCTGTGATCCCGCCTGCCTCTGGTCGGGGTGAGGATGTCAGGGGAACTGTGCTCAGACTTCTGAACCACCACCTTGGTATCACTGACATCCATCCTCGAGACATCTGTGCATGTCATAGGCTCAAAAATCCTAAGGTCATCCTTGTTAGATTCACTAGCCTTGACCATAGCGAAAAGGTATACCGAGCAAGAACCAAGCCAAAGGCAAGAGGCCTGTTGGTCTTCGAGTCACTCACTGCTGAACGTCTCTCAGTGATCGACATGATCAAGGCCCTGAAAGAGGAAGGTGATCCCCATGTCCTCTCCTACTACACCCAGGGAGGGAAAATCCTTGTTCGGACATCTGATGACAAGAGTGTCAGACCAGTCGAGATCCCTTTTGGCCTGAATAAGGACCAGATTAAGGCTTTGTGTGGGGGTGAACGCCTAACCCCAACTGCTGTAGCTGTCTGTGACCAATTTCGGTCAGTGAATTCAGGCTCCAACCCCATCCAGAAAGCTTCAAGCTCAAAGAGTAACCACTGGACTCTGGTCAAACCCCGCAGACCAAGGGCTGCCCCGGCTCCTGTGGAGGGTGCTAGCACTCGCCGACCTCCTGGACCCTTGGCAGAGGGACAGGCTCCTGCTGGGGGATCCCGGAGAGCACCATGGTCGGCTGGTGTGGGTGATGGTGCTGGCAATGCACCTGTAGCTTCTGCACCCACTGACTCCCAACCGTCAGAGCCACGTGCCACCCCTGGTATGCCATCGCAGCCAGCGTCTGCAGCTGCTGCCACAGATTCTGAGGTTGGGCTGCCCATTGGTCCTGTCCCACCAGATCAGTAGTCCTGATTGAGGCTAGCTGGTCACGAAACTGATTGATTTCCTTTGCTTCGGGTTCACCAACCCCACTGCATGTACCCCGAGTACCTGAACTTGTTTTCTTAAGTAGTGTATCCTGTCTCTGATTGTGGTTGCTGAAACCCCTCAGTTTATTTATTTATTATATATTATTATTTCAGTTCCAGATTTAGGTAATTGTTTGTTTTTTTCTTCAATCATTTGTGTTTACTGATTGGCATCTGTAATCTTCTCTACGAATAGTACTCTCTAGTCTTCTACCATTTCCTACAATGGAACTTACCATGTAATCCTTGAGGATGGGTTTCCCAAACTTGTTCCTGATGACTCTCCTATCCTACACAATATTCCTATAAGTATACCCCATTTACAATCTGTTTCCTCTAAATGCAAAACAATCCTGCCCTCATCCATGTCCCATGTGCTAGACAAAACGGACTTATCAATGGTTCACATTAATGCTCGCTCACTCCACCAAAACTTTGATTTTATAGTTGCTTTTGTTTCCAAGCAAAATATTAAAGTCGATATACTGTTGATCTCTGAAACTTGGCTCAAATCTGACATCACTGACTGTTACAGGATTGATGGGTATGAAATGATCCACTCCATACCCACTGATAATGTCACTGGCAAGGGCTGTGCCATGTATATCAAGAGTGAAATCTTTCCATACTGTGCAGTGATCGATGAGATGTCTGTATGCCAAACTGAGTTTCAATGTATTAGCATTCTTATTACTTTTCCACATGGAGTCCCATTTGTTGTGTGTACTCTATATAGGTCACCGTCATACCCACTTTCCCTTTTGATGCCATTTCTTGAAGATACCCTTGATAAAGTAGTTCAACTGAAGAAGCCATGCTTTTGGGGTGGAGACTTTAATGTGAATCTATTCAAATGCAATGATAATCATGATTCTAAGCAATTTTTAGATTGTATGAGCTCTCATGGCTTTTATCCTACTATCACTGTTCCTACGAGAATATCAACCACTCCACCCTTCCCAGCAACTCTCATTGATAATATTTTCACAAATGTTCTAGATGCCATCACATTTAGTGGGGCTATCTGTGCGGGGATCGCTGACCATCAAGCTGTTTGCTGCACTACCGACCTGGTCAAACAAAGCCCAACTGTCAAAGGAGCTGCATCCAGACCTAAATTTAACTATAATCGAATTGATGAACTCAAAGTAAATGTTCTCAACAGTCTGGAGGGCTTTTTGGAACTGGACGATCCAGACGACTGTGCTAGTAAGCTAATATCTGTAATACAGACCAAAGTCTCAGAACTCTCCTCAATCAAAACCTCCAGGAAAAGCATCCCCGTACAACCCTGGGTAACACCAGGGCTCCTACGCTCTATGAACACGAGGAGCACTCTTCTGAAGGCATTTCTAAAGGATCGCTCCAATGATAAACTGAATAAGTACAAGAAGTACCGTAATGCTCTGAGACTTACTTTGAGACATGCCAAACAAAATTACTACCGTTCACAATTTGAAAAGAATGCTGGCAATCCCAAGAGGCTCTGGGCTGATTTGCTAGAGGCTATTAATAAACGAAAAACACAAAGGGATCTGCCCAGCAGATTCGAGACTGAAAGCGGTACAGTCACAGCGCCTGATAGGCTGGCATGCATGTTTAACGACTATTACGCTCAAGTAGCCCCAACTTTGGATGCAGCTCTTGGCCCCTGCACGGTTGATCCTCTAACATACCTGAATGATGTTGCAGTTCCGAATGAATTAGCTTTTCAGCCAGTTAACCAAGCAGTTGTTTTAAACATTGTTGAAGGGCTAAAGGATTCTGGTGCTGGCTTGGATGGCATCAACAGTAAACTTTTAAAACATCTGATTCCAGTGATTCTTCCACACGTAACTCATTTAGTTAACACCTGCATCACTAAGAGCAAATTTCCAGCTGTGCTGAAAACTGCTCTGATTACTCCAATATATAAATCAGGCTCGCAATCGTTATTTTCGAATTATAGGCCTATCTCAGTGTTACCTGCCATTTCTAAAGTTCTTGAATCAGTGATACATTTTCAACTCCTTAGTTTTATCACTGAACATAACATACTTTTTGGGCAACAATTTGGATTTAGAGCCAATCACTCAACGTATATGCCCATTTGCCTTTTGCACGACATTATTACTGCCAAACTTGTTGCTGGCCACTCCACTGTGGGTATCTACCTTGATTTGGCTCGTGCCTTTGATACAGTAAATACAAATATTCTTCTTAAAAAGCTGTCAAAATATGGCATTACGGGTAATGCCCTGTCTCTTTTTTCATCTTATCTTACTGGTAGAAAGCAATGTCTAAAATTTAATGATACTATTTCGCGTACTATTGACGTTACGTGTGGTGTGCCCCAGGGTTCAATCTTGGGGCCAATCTTATTCCTTCTCTATATAAACGACCTTCCTAAAGTATGTGATGAAGCCAAATTTCTTTTGTTCGCCGACGATACAGCCATCCTCTACTCTGCAAAATCGCGTGCTGAGCTCCAACGTGCAGTTTCACGGTCGTTTCCAAGAGTACTTATATGGCTCCACGCAAATCGGTTGTCTCTTTCGACCTCCAAAACAGTTTACCAGCTTTACTCCCCTAGTAGTAATGAGATGGAAGGCCTTTCCATACCTGCTAAAGGTGTTAACTTAATGCGAGCCTCTACAGTAAAGTATTTGGGTATCCTAGTAGATGAAAATCTTAAATTCAAGTCTCACATTAGTAAAGTATCTTGCGTCATTAGTAGAAATATTGGCATAATGGGCCGAGCCAAATATCTCCTTAATAAGAGACTCATGATCCTCTTGTATAACTCCCTTGTCCTTCCCTACCTTAGTTATTGCCTGATTGTATGGGGCTCGAATTATGAATGTAACCTAATTCCTATCATCACTGCGCAAAAGCGAGCGATCAGGCTCATAGCTGGTGTGAGTCGCCTGTCCCATACCTCTCCACTCTTCCGTGAACTTAAACTTCTTAAGCTTTGTGATGTCTTAAACAAACAGCTGCTTCTTGTTTTACATGACTTCCTCTTTGACCGGTTACCTGATGCTATTTCGGTTAGGTTCTCCTTGTACATAAGTAATCATTCTCGTCCAGTTCGTAATCCCAGGCACTTCAATGAGCTGGTCTCTACGGACAACGGGGATGGGGTGCCTAATTATCGGTTACGCAATTATCGTTTATTTTCACCATTTTGTAGAGCACCAGTAATCTGGAACCAAGTAATTGCCTCGCGTATACCTAACCTTCGTGATATCCCCTCCAGTAAATCCCTTTTTAAGAAATGTCTTATGCATATCTTCATTGATGACTATTAGATTTTCCAATAACTCAGCTGTATTACTTGCTCTTGTCTTCTTTCTATTTACCCTTTTTTTCCATATTTACTTTTTTCCCTGATAGTTCTGATCCACCACCACCACATCCGTTGCTTCCTTGACTTATTGGCGTGCAGCGGGACCTCAGGAAGTTAAACAACCTATATCCCGCTGCACTTAGCCAAACACATTATGTCTAGTGTTAATCATAAACGGGATTAGCATTGCACTCCGTTTAGCATGTATGTATTGTTAGTTCATCGATATAGGTATACATATTTATTCATACATGAATTCATATACAGATTTACAATGGCCATTCAACACTACGCTACTCAAGTTTTCTTTCCAATTCTTTAAATACCCCAGCATCGTACCAGTTTGTACCTGCCTACGTTCCCGACCCCTGAACGATAATGTGATTGACCCCGGCCTAACGTTCCTCTCCGACCATCTGCCCCTACAGCTGAGCTACACGGCTGGACAGGGTCCGGTCGAAGCCCGGTGCCATGCTGCTGGGGGCTGCTGCGGCCTGCGACGGATGGCGGCTGTTGCTTCCGCTCCCTGAGGAGATGCCGTCCTTGTGGCGCACAGGGCGGCTACCCACGGTTGCAGCCCGATGGCTTCATTCTCGGGACGCGGCCCGTTGGATGTGCGACGACCGGCACCTTGCGACCGCTGCGGTGACCGGCAGCGGTGCCCCCTCTCCTGACTTGACAACGGACTACATCTTCGTGCTGCCATGGGGTGGCGCCACTGGTGGGACGAGCGCCACTGGTGGAGCAGGCGCCATCTCTGAGGCGGTACAGCCGACCGGCTGGCTAACGGCGTCGAGCGCCTGATGAATGCTGCGCTGAGCGGCGATACTGATTCGCCGCTCTCGAACTGTCGAAGTCCCAGTGAGCTTGTTGGACATGACTACGGGGCAGCCGACTAGACTTCATTCTCGGCCGCGGCCCGTTGGATGTGTGATGACCGGCACCTTGCGACCGCTGCGGTGACCGGCAGCGGTGCCCCCTCTCCTGACTTGACAACGGGCTACATCTTCATGCTGCCATGGGGTGGCGCCACTGGTGGGACGAGCGCCACTGGTGGAGCGGGCGCCACCTCTGTGGCGCTACTGCCGACCTTGGACCGGCGGGATGACGGCGTCGAACGCCCGATGACTGTGTGCTGGACGGCGATACTGAGTCGCCGCTCTCCGGGCACCATCCCCATCGACCAAGGCCCGGCTGGTGCTTGGCGCCGGGTGCCGGATGGCCGCTGCGCTCGGCGGCGGTGCTGGGTCGCCGCTCTCTGGAATGACCGCTGACTCGTCTTTTTGATCTCGTCTTTGTGTTACCGTCTGGTTAGGCACTGTCAAACTCCCCAATATAACCTTTAACACTAACTGTCCGTATTCTAACAAAACTAACATGTGAATCCTTTCCGACCAATCCCGTTTGACAGTGCCATAAATTATGAATTGTTCAATGTGTGATCCCAAATCATAATCAATAAACGGAACGGAACGGAACGGAAGTTTCATCACGATCCATCAACCGATGTCCGTACCACCGGCAGGAAACCTCGGGCGTTGGCACTCAGTTTGTGAAAATCCGGCCGGAGGCTGTTCCCTTTGTGACGTCATAACTCCGTGACCTGACATGACCCGGTCAAATTTTTTTTATCAAAGGATGCGCAAGGTTTGCCCCATTAGGTACCCAAAATTTGGCGGCGCTGCGCGCAGCCGTTTTTGCACTATTTCCGAAAAGCCTCAGGGGGGGGGGGGTTGCACCAACCCCCCCCCCCAACTACATGGGCGAGGGTTAAGCTAAATGCATAGCTTTTACAAATAAGTCCCAATTTCAACCCTTCATGTCAATGAGCATAAACGATATTTGTTACACATAAAAGGCGGCGACATCGGCACTTTGACTTTCTATAGCTCATAGCAGTGCTTTTCGACGTTTTGGGCACACTCCTGCCGGCCGGCCATCGTGGCTGCGAAGGCAGGCTCACCGCGCAGCTCTCCTTCAAAGTATCGGCGATGGTTGATATCGCTTTCGGTGCTTGCCAGTTGGCACGGTAAGATCTTTTGCTGAACTACATCCAATACGTGAGTCCGAGCTTCCTGCAGAACACGTGCTGCAAATCTAGATATTCCTAGCAGAGTTGTAACCGCCTGTTCCGACTCCTCCCCCGAGTCCAATCGTGCACGAAATCAGCCGGGTGCCTCCAGTCGGTTTCCTTGAGAGTATGACTGGAATGGACCACCTATCGTGGCGGTCCGGGGGTGTATGACCGGCCTGAGATGTCGGTCACGATTCCATTCTGACAGGCGGCAGGGACTGCCAGACGGCAGGGACTGACATACGGCATGGGCTGCCAGGTGGCAGCGATCGAGAGAACATAGGAGCTGGCAGTGGAAGGGGTTGTCTCTCTAGACGCACTATGATCCGTCCCTTCAAGGGGATGACGGGGTATCGTTCCGCTTAGAGAGGTTTAGACGATAGGAATTTAGAGGGGACGGAAACTATCCAAAGGACGGGGCACATCGTCCAGACTGACAGGAACTTCTGTTTCAAATGGGCGACAGGAGCTGGCTGTCCACTCAGAGGAGCGACAGTGGCAGTCCTTTCAGACTGGCAGAGACGCATGGACTTAGCCGGACGCTGCACCTTGACCGATGGCAACGGCTCGACTACCATTTATTATCCATCTTTCCAGAACAACGGCTTTCTCCTGACACGCTGACGCACGCTGAAAGGCCAGCACAGTCCCGGCTGACGTATCGGCGGCATATCTTACTTCCCGCGGAGTGCAATTTATTCATATCGCCCGCCGCCGTGGCATCTTATCCGGTGGCGCAGCGCAGACTGCACCGTGTCCCCGTGCAGGGAGCGCGCCCCAGGCCCCGATCGACCCGCAGCTGCTGTTGTAGGTGTTTATCACCCAATATCGGCAATCGTGCACCAGATCGAGCGGCTGCAGATGTGGGCCTCTTAGCGACCGCCGGTCGAGCACCGGGTAATGGTCCATCGAGGCCGTTTGACCGGTCCGATGGACTGTCCAATGGGCCGCCCTGCCGCGGAGGACGTGTCCTGGCCCCCGGGGTGCCTGGAGATCTCAGCGAGAGGCTGGAGTGGGGGCTGGAATGGAAGGCCATGACGCTCGTCTTTGGGTCGCTGATAAGAAGGAGAGAACCAGTTGGCTCAGACAACACGGAAGGAAATGTCTGACAGACAACGGCCAGACAGCTGTTATCTGGAATTTACATGTCCCCGTCTTGTCGATCATTTAGGTCTTCCGGTGTCGTTCCTCATTCCAAGTCGCCAGCGTTGACCTAAGTGGCCTCCAGACACAGTCAACCTCTTCCGGTTAGCTGAATGTAAATGTCCGCCACTGCGTTATGTAAATGACCGCCATTGACCTGTGTTGACCTTCGCTTTGGTGACCCACGATGACCACCGGCGACTACTTTCGTGCACTATTGATGGTGTGCAGTAACAGCGAACAAATCCAGTATGGTCGTGCATATCCTTTGGTCACGTTTCTGACCTTGAAACGTGCCGTGATCATTGCTCCTCTGAACGAAACATACGAACGTACTTAAGCGCATTCATACTTGTCTCAAGAGACAGGTATGTGATATTGCGCCCACATATATCTGTCTCAGGTGGTTTGGGTCCTCTTCCAGTAGCGTCGCTCGCATTCATTGCGAAATGGGCACTTGCTCTTAACCATTTGAATGTGATGTTTTCCTGACAATTGATTTTTTATCCGATTAATAAATATGGCTTGCAAAGCGCTAAACCAATGCGTAGCATATCAGACCGATGTAATATTATTGAAATAGGAAAGTTAAACAAACTTTGGACATGAACGTCTTGGGTGATGTGGCACAGCTTTTTCGCTCCACAAAATGATGCTTTTCCATCTCATCGAACAACATCTACCTAGAGGAACAGTACGTTTTGCTAAATCATCTTACCCGACTCCCTCGTGGAGGTCATTGGCTCCGGCCGGAGCAAGCAAGACGACCCGACAGCCGCGGCTGTTGCCGTGTCCAAATGTAACTACCGCCGATTTCTGCAGCATCTTTTGGCCGACCGCTCAATCGTGCTGCATCGCGCACACACGTCAGGATTTGCCGGGATTCTCGGTGCAACATGACGCAATGACGATCGTAGATCGTGAGCTGTTGTTTTTAAAGACGCCAACACCGGTTGGCTGAATGCGGACAGTGACGGATTGTCTTGAGTCCCCGTGAGCTGTCTCGAAGAGGGAGTACACATCACCGACACCAATAACCACTCCTTCGTGCAGCTGGAGCTGCCGTCTAATACGGGCTGACATTGTTGAAAAACATCGCGACATTCTTTTACATCCAAATACATATCGGCGGTGATGATCTTCCATTCTTGTCTTGTCTATCCACTCAACCCATCGTCTTTCATTGACTGTCGCTAGTAACATGCTGTGCGCTGCGCCTGTGTAGGGAAGGAACCGCTGTCGTTTCGATCTCCGTCTCAAAAGTGGTCGGTTTTCTCCGTCTGTGAAGGCCCGCGGCGTCGTCGCCGAGGATATTCGCCCAATTAGCCATTGTGAAGAGAATCGGGATCAGCCGGGCACGCGGGACAGCGCCGGGGCTCGGCCGTCGATCGCCAGTCATCTGCATTCCAAATTGGGATCGTAAACCCATAATAACGCTGGAAATGGGCCCCGGTATCTGTAATTGAAATCTGGTGTAGGTGGTGTGTGTGCGATAGGAGGTTTGTGCGCGCCGAGGGACCGGCACCAGTCGGGATCAGATGTCTGCCATGTCCGGGGACAAGTAGTGCTGGCGAGGGAGAGACGGCACTAAGACCACTCAGATGGAGCGAGAGGAACAGGCGAGAGGACGAGAGAAGGAAAGGGAGGGAGGATGGAGGAGAGAAGCCAGGGAGGGAGGGAAAGGGAGATAGGGGAGAGAGAGATATATGCCAGCCTCCGTTGCTGCAGTTTTTGCTACCGCCTTGCGGTTTTGATACAGTTCCGCCTGTAAATGTGTCGCCGACCGAGACGCTGCACCGTCCTGCAACACAAATGCGCCGCAGAGTGAGACTCTCGTCCCATAAATGTACCTCTGAGAAGCATTGCCGTTCGTAAATGCAACCAGCGAGGCTTCCTGCAAATGTGCCAGTACTCGAGACGCTTTCGTCCTGTAAATGTGCTGCTGACGAACACGGCTGTCCTGTGATTGTTCCACCGACTGAGACTCCCCCGTTTTTAGAGTGCCGCCACTAACAGAGACATTTCCTTCGTGTGCCGCAGGTATCTGGGTATGCTGGGATCCGTCCATCGAGGGCCTCAGATGTCCTCTGACCAGCCCTATTCGGCCACACCGGAGGACCACGCGCGCTCCATCTGTGCCGCCCTGCCCGGCCTGGTGGCACGACAAATAGAGGTCAGTTCACACCGTACACACACTGTGCCGCCCTGCCCGGCCTGGTGGCACGACAAATAGAGGTCAGTTCATATGGATAACCAATGAGGATGTGTTTCTGCACCGGAATTGTTGTTGAACTAGGGCCATGAGACTTAACCCGCGACCTGGTGGGGGGGGGGCTATTTTTTGCCCCCCCCCCCTCCAGACTTTTCGATATATCTCCAGAACCACTGCGCCGATCGTCACCAAACTTTCAGTACCCTCCCGGACATCAATTTTACACATTGTGACCAAAAATTTTTCCAAAGGCTATGATAGGTTGGCCGGAAATGACGTCAGAGTGACGTCATGTTCTGCCGTTTTCGACCCAAAAAAGGGTTTCGCGGGAAGAGCTGTCAGGCCTATAGCTTTGCAAATACAGAAAAATGATACAGACATAAAAGCTGTAGAATGGACAGGGCTACAAAACTGCTATCTCGGATTTTTGCAATTTTTGGATTTTGACCCCCCAAAATCAAAAAATATATTTTTTGAATATAATAGCCAAAAAATCCAAAAAGTTTTTTGCATTTCGAAAAAACCGGAATATATGTGATAGTCCTTACCGCCTTCTATCTACATACCAAATTTGAGATCGATACCTCTTTTTTTGGCCAAGTTATAGCGAAAAAACTGTTCAAAATTGATGACGTCAAATTTTCAAACTCAATTTTCAGCAATTCTAGACCTCGTAGCGCAAAACAAAGACCACCATTAGACTCCCCGTGACGAGCTGCATCGAATCAATACCCATTTTATGCAAAAATATCAACTTTGAAATTTGACCTTTTTTGACCTGACCTTGACCTGACCTCCACCAGAAAGTGACCTAAACCGTACCTGATGGTCTTATAACCAACACCATTGAGTTGGAAATGAAAAACTGGCCATAAAACATGCATCGCATAACCTTAGTAAAGTTGGGTTCATGTGGTGACCCTTGGTGACCTTTGGTGACCTGACCTGTGACCTGACCTGGTATGACCAGTGACCTCTAACAGCAACATATCTACTAGGCAAGTGACGCCCTATCGCTGATTCCCGACAAAATGCGTTTTCCTCGGTGTTATAGCGCATTTCCTAGAAGACCCGTGAACGGTGAAACATTTCATCTTTGACCTGACCTGTGACGTCATCGGTGACCCCGAGGTCAATAAAATTTGGTTTCCCCCGACAAATTTGACAGGCCTTTCGAACGCCGTTTGAATTTTTCGGATCCGTCCAGTAGTTTCGGAGATACGAGGGGGGCAAAAAATAGCCCCCCCCCCCCACCAGGTCGCGTTATAAACAGACCCCACCAGGGCGCGGGTTAAAACTTTGTTTTTATTGATGACATTTCAGTTGCGAGCCCTTCTTGATTTATTGTCGCTCAAGTCTTTTTTTTGTCGTTTTGTAGAAAGCAAGACACAAATTACACGTGAAGGTAACTTGAAATTTCGTCATTAGGTATTTTGGAATATTCCTCACTGTCTGACGCATCCCATCGATGACATGATCCCTCCCCATACACCCCTGATCAGTTGCGTGAAGATATATATCCGGGCACTGTTTGGCACGGGTGGCGACGTGTCGGGGACCCCTCTGTCGCGCCGGCTCGGTGGTGTGGAACAAACCTGACCCCCGGGCGGCATTGTCAGCAGTCGCCGCCGGCTGACTGGCTCCCCCGTCCTCCCGTCCGTATGCATATGAGGTTATTTGTGTGTCGGTAGGTGTGCCAAACTCACCCGAACGCCATCCCTTCCGTGTCGAATGGCGCCAGAAAGGGAATTCAAGAGTGCCAGTGGCAGTTCCGCAACGAACGGTGGAACTGCACCACGTCCACGGAGAGGGAGCACAACGTGTTCAGATACACCCTGCAGAGAGGTGAGTAGACCGAGGGGGAAGAGGGGAGGGAGAGGTAGAAAGGAGGGGAGAAGGAGATGGAAGGGAAAAACCCGGGGACACCGATCTCGAAATGTATCCACTGTGTTTACCCATCTGGTTTGGTTATAAATTGAATTAAATGATCATGTTTCCGTATTTAGATATCATTTATTCCGAAGAATAAAGCCTTTGGCTTTGTCCAAGGAAAGCAATTATTATCACAAATTATTTATTCACATAAGAATAAAACGAATAAAATAATCGAAGTTGAAAAACATGGGACATTCTGCGCTCCGGCCTTCACAATTTTGCTTTTATGGCTGCCGGCTAATTTAACAGATTTAGACTCGCCAATAAATTTGTACGGTTAATCCGCGTGTCCAGATAAGATTCAATTAAAGGTAGGATGCGGCAATGCATAAATGACAACTGGAAGCGTAAATGCAATTTACTGGCCAATAAATTATTCCATGGCTCATTTTAAATAATTTCGCCGTGTAAGGGTAGTGTAGGTGCCAGACATTATGCCCTGGGGTGAAGAGAACGGGAAGCCTCTCGTTTCTCCCCCGTGCTATTCGTTGCTCCATGAAAACGTCCCTGCGCGATCGGACGTGGGACCGGTTCCCCGCGCTTAGCGCTGCATTGCTTTTTGTACCGGTAATTGGGAGTTACATAAAACAATCACGTTACGGTAAACTCTGAATGGTTTCTCTCGCGTAGTCCCCGTGCAGGTTCAGGTTAATCACATGACACTTTACATTAAGGAAATACTTTTTCAAACTGTCATCTCCATGACCCCTTTTAAAACCTGCACGGTCATCTTAGAGAGACCCCGACCCCGATCATCCACCTTACATCAATCCGTCATTTATCGTGTCACATCTGTCAAACTATTATGTCATCTATTCATACCCATCCGTCATATGTCACAGGTTTCTGTCATGTCACAGCCAATCAGTCATATGTCGCATACATTTGTCATCTGTCACGTCTGCCTGCCATCTGTTAGAATAACTCACAGCTATCAGTCAAAAGTAAAACACAAGTATTTTTTAAAAGTATAATGAGGAAATCGCTAACTTCAAACCCAAACCGTCATATGATTTCAAGCTTTAACAGCAAGCAGTCACAATACTTCCCTGAGGAAAAAGAAGAAAATATAATACAAAAACACAAGTCTGCCTCTCAAGACGTCGCAACCCTTTCTAGCCACCCTGTCAGCCCTCGACACCGGGCCGTGACGTGTTGTCATGACGTCGTGTGACGTGCCATCAGCAGTGACGGGACATGACGTGGCTACAAGCGCGCCGTGTCGGACCGTTTATCTCTCCTGTCACCGACCGTAGTGGGTCGGGGGTGTCTGACCCGCGACACCACAGCGGTGTCGGTCGGTTCTTTTTGCCCACTTGGAACTGTCAGGGGAGAGAGATCTCTCAGGGCCGACGGTCGCAGCTCCTCTGCACGTCTCAATACTCTGCATATCCAGCTGGGGATGCTGATCACTTTTATTGCCTTACTATACATGGCTTTGGTTATGACGGAAGGGTTCATCGATGGCTGTTAAGATCGTATCGTCTCACCGTGCATCCTCGATGATATGCTCACTGACAGTTTGAGCACGTCATCCCTTCAATGGACGATATGATATAGGCGCGATATTTGAAAGTAAGATATCCGTTAAATGAAGCAATCGAAATAATTTAGAGAACATTTGACAGGAAGGTATGCATTCTATGTAGATAAGCATTCACAATGCACATTGCTCGGATGACTTTAAACATCAAATAAATACCCTAGTATCCAATAGAAAGCGTTTAAATGACAGCTGAACAAGTCATTACTATATCTTTAACCTTATTTTATGTCATTCATTCATACGACTTTTTTTAGCAGTTAATGAAAAGTTCACCTCTAAATTGTCGGCGTTGATTGTCCGCGCTGTGATGGCGACCGGGTACTTTTCATGAACTCAACACCAAAGGATAAGCCACTTAATTGACAACGTAATTGACATTATCGCGCTGATTGTGACTGGATTAGCTCACTCCTTTTGCCTTTTGGGTGTCTGAAAAATCTAAGCAGCAGTTTTACCCTAAATCTCAGAAATCTTACCGCGATCATCCATGGACAATGGCCATGACACGTAACCTATACCCAGGTGGCCGCCGACGCTGCGCTCCTTTGCGGGTAGTGCGTGGCCGGCACACTGCCCGGCGCGGGGGGCGGCGCGGGTAGTTCCGGGACCGGGCAGTCCGGACCCACGCTCTGGCTCCGGCTGCGGCTCCGGACAGGTGTCAGTTTCCTGGCCGCCGTTCCCACAGCGGGTGGTCGTGTTTGTTTACCAGCTCCGGCGCTCGCCGGCCGACGCTCGCGCCGACTAATAAAACTCTAATTGATTGCCGAGCACCGACACCCGCACCGACAGGTCGGCGGGGGCCCATTAGAAAACCATTCCATTTGCATAACGTGATGGTAATGATGTGTTTTGCAAGTTGTCCGGCGGCGTTTAGTGGCCTCCGTCCGAGGGTCTGTCCAGTCCAGTCCAGTCCTGCGTCCATCATAGAGGCCCGTCCAGTCCAGTCCCGAGTCCGCCGTGGCCCGTCCAGTCAGGCCTCCGTCAAAGGGTCAATGCCCATTGCCCAGTCCGTTGTCTGTCATAGGGGCTCATCCTGTCCGATGTCTGTCACAGCTCACACAGGCATTCGTTCAAGCCAGCATTGGTTAGGGGCCGGTTCAGACTGGCCGGCCACTGTCAGCCAGCTGATATTTTTCTCGCATATGCCTTGTGCTGCTCGCTGTTTCTCTAAACAATAAATTATGATGCGACCTTGCTCTAGGGATGCATCTTATGTCGCCTGATTTACGACCTTATGATGGACGAGCAATAATCAGGAACGTTTCTCGCCCGGTCATGGGCTAGTGGTGCCACCTGCGGGCAAATAAGTCTGATAAATCAAGCTTTGTTACCGAGTCGTTCTTCTTGAGTTTTGGTGCTCTATATCTGCAACTTCCGTATAAAAATGTACGAGAAGTCCTCTCAAAACCGATGAACATTTAGTAAACGATTAAATCTGGCGCGGCCTGACAACACGTTTGCGAGTGATTCAACATGAGGTTTCGCCGCCATACTCCTCTCTTCTAGCCGACGTTTACCGGCCTTCTAAACTCGGCGCGCACATTTACCGAGCTCAGTATACCCGTGTGCATACACTGTGTCGGTCATGAGTGGGCGCCTCTCTCGTCGCCCGTGTCAGGCGCGCACGGCTCGGGACCGGGCGGTGGGAGCTCCCGTTGGGGTCGGGGTGGGTGTCTGGTGTGCCCTCCGGCTACTGTCGACGCCCGCGGTCATAAACAGTATCTCGCAGGCCGGTTTTTGTGTGCGCCCGTCGCATCGGCCGACAGAGATGAACGCACGCCGCTGAGTGATCCCACGGATGGCTTACGCAGGTGGCTCTCTCGCCGGTATAAAGGGCCTTGCGCTCGCCGCCTGGGTGGTGAGGTAGGTAGTGCAGGACGTCGGGTCGGGATGAGTCGATCGCTATTCACATTTCAATGGTTTCCAAGCTCCAAATTCTGCATGAGCGTGCTTATCGTCTGTTTTTTTTTTTAAGAAAAGCATTTATTTAAATAAACATCAAAATCAAAACGCCTGTACGATGGAGAAGAGGACAAAACTCTTACAAGTTCTTCTCTTTGCCGCTTGTCCTACGATTGGGATTCCTTCCCTAACGTGACCTTGTTCACGCTTGGTGCCCCATCCGCTCTTCATGCCCTGCCTGTCCAATGTTTGGTATCCCTATCCCTCCGCTGTCTCTTCTACGCCTGAGGCTGTCTGCCGTCCCTGCCGATCGGGGTCGGTTCGGATCGGTTCGTCCCGATTCGTGTGCCCATCCAACTGCACCGATAGCTCCCCTGATAGTCAGCGGCGGAGCGGCACGACCAGCGCTGATCGGAACGAGTTAGGCAGCCCCTCACCGGGACAGGCAGACGATACGAAAACACCCCTGTCGCCACAGAGACAAAGTCACGCACGATATCCGCCGAGCGACCTCCGCGCCTGCCAGGTCGATCAGGGCACATACATTCAGCTGGGATCATTGCAGGGACAGCTTTCTGCTCTAGCTACTCTTCCTGACGTCTTGCCGTTCGCTGGGCGTTGCTGGTGGAGCGTTTCACGCTGGATGACTGCACCTGTTGTGAAGTGTTCAGCGCGTGGTAGGATGTCGCGTGCCCCACGCCGCATGTGGCGTCTCCTGTCGCCTGTCGAGCAGAGCTCGATAATTAGCAGAGTTCGGTGTCGTCCTGTCTAGATCAGGAACCTCTGCGCTCATCAAGTTCCAAGATATTTCTGAGTTGGTCGGCTGCGACTCAACTGATACTTCTGAGTCGAGACTGATACTGTTGATATTTTAGCCTGAATGGCGCGGCGTGACTGGCAGGCAGTCATGCCGAGCGCCACAGCGCGGGCAAAGTACAATTCGACAGCATTGCACTCCTCGGACAAGGCTGCCAACACGCCCAATGCACTATGGTTGGAAACGGCCTCACGGATGGCCGGGGGTCAACGCGAAAAAATGTTTTGCCCATAACTTGTTAATGCGTAGACAGACTGCGATGAAACTTTGCATAGTTATACCAGTGTCTTTCGTGCATCATACAGTAACTCAGAAATGACGAGGTCACGTCACGTCACGCGTGTGTGACGTCATCATTGCAAGTATGTTATAAGTCGCCTATGTCTTTCGTAATGTTATCGATATCGCGAGGCATTTTGAACATGTTTTTAATACTGTTTTTACTGAATGGATATTGCTGTTATGCTTTAGGACGAGAAATATCAACGTAGTGACGCACAGTGTCTTACTATTGGTCATAAAGGTTCAAAAATTCGGAGAAAAAGTATGAATGATTTTTTTTTTAGATTAGGCAAAAAAGTAAGAAATAAAATGACGATCAAATGGCAAAAAATGCGTCAGATTAACCCGGCAGTTGCTGGGGTATTTCCCCACCCGCCGTTTGCCGGGGAGGGGAGGGGGGCGTTTAACGCCCCCAGCCGATAACTCGCGAACAAATAGGCGCAGCGAAACGCACGTGGCGGCAAACGAAAGAAGAACGCGACGAGACGATTCACATGAATACTTAAAAGTTGAATTTCGAGGTCACAGGTCGGGTCAAGGTCAGGTCAAACACTTGAAATCGGGCTTTCAGTAGCATGGATTTTAGAACCTCGCAATCGGTGCCTCTCGTCATAAACTCTGACTCTGTCACAACTGTCACAACCCTTCATATAAGTGCTAAAAGAGTGTCAGATCCATGTAGGGGTCAGTCAAACATAGGCCAGGTTCAAAGTCAGGTCAATCAGGTAAGCACATAACCCCGAAAATTAAAACTGGTACCTATTCGCAGCCCATGACACATGTTTTATGGGTACTTTTGGGCGTAGAACACGATGGTGACATTCATTTTATCATACGAGTACGTGGTTGGCTGAAAAAAAAGATCAATTTCAGAAATGCATGCATCATGGTCGTGAAGTAGTCACGAGAACTTGCCAACATTCAGTTCAAGATTTTGGAAAATGTAGAACGATGATAAAAAAACATAGATAGCCATTTGATTTGCCATGGTATTGGCAGTGTAATGGCGTTTACGGCACGTCTGTATGTCTGTTCTGTCAGTGGATATCCATATCCATACTCCAGGATATCCATACACGTCTGCACGATATCCATACTCCAGGTGCAGCGGCGAGCAGTTACTTCTTACGAGGGGTGCGGAGTCGAAGTCAGAGTCGGAGTCAGAGTCGGAGTCGGAGTCAGAGTCGGAGTCAGAGTCACCCAGAGTCGTGGCAACGAGCCAGGAGTCGGAGTCGGAGTCGGGGTCGGAGTCGGGGTCGGTCAGGAGCCCGCGGTGGAAGTCGGAGTCGGTCCGAATCGGAACAGCTCCATCACGACTCCGAAACACTGGCAGGGGTCCGGAGTCGGAGACAGAGTCGCCCGGAGTCATGGCAACGAGTCAGGAGTCGGAGTCGTAGTCGGAGTCGGATTTGGCGCCACCACGACTCCGCAACCCTGCTTCTTACCATCATTTATTAGGATAAGCGATTGCACGACTGACGAGCCGACCTGGTGCTAACGAAGCGACGGGTAGGTACGCCTCGGGAGATGAAGCTTCACGGACGATTTTGCGCACAAGTGCGCAGTTTGATTTTAGGTTCCCCTTACGCAGAATTGAACAGAGATTTATTCTGCCAAAAAGCTCAATGGAGGTCGATGGAGAACTTTTTGTATGTCCAATGAAACATAAACGTAATTTTGCAAATGTTGCTGTGGTGACACTGCAAACAGAATGGAATGCCGTTCCTGATTTTGAACACGCATGGGAAAAAGAGTCACTCCACTCGATAGCCAACATAACAAGGATTATTTTGATGTATGGAAATCCCGTCTTACAACGTCATTGAGGTACGCCACACGCTATCATCAGCGCGGTTGTTTAAACCTTTGACGGCGCACCAAAAAAGCCACTATCAGAAACTCCCGATTCCACGTACGATAATGAAGACTGAATGCGCAACTAAATATTTTTTCTGCCCAATTCAAAACATTTCATCAATTTCCAACAGAATGACACCCCAAATATACAAATATTCCGAAATTGCCCATGGCCATCCGTGAGGCCGTTTCCAACCATAGTGCAATGGTCCGGTTTTCAGAATTGGCGTGCCATATAGGAAGGCCACATCACAACATAACTCATTACAGATGGTGCATTAGCCTTATAAGTTGGGAATCGACACTTGGCCATGGGCGCGGCACTGGCTGCGAGTCGGGCGGCGTGGCTGGTTACCCGGCTAAAAAAGAATCAGACACTGATTCGTAGGCGTGGTATGCTGATCGTGCTAGACACTGGACCACATTCTCGAAAAAGAAAAAGAAAACAATTTTTATTCACCACTAATGGTGAACTCCAAAATAGCTGACAAGATGACAGCAACCGATCAAAATTGATTCGTCATGCATGCAGATTGCAAATCAAAGCAATAATTTAACGTGTAATAAGCTGTTTTTGCTATGACGTTGAAGGTGAACATGCCTGAAGGAGCGTCGTCGCCTATTTAAATGAGCCGGCCGTTTGATAACACCTTCAGTGGCAGGCCCCTACATTACGGGCGCGTCCAGTGATGAATTGGGCCTCCTCCGCCCAGATCATTACAGCGCGGAGCCGTCATTAGGCAGCGGCCCGGCGGCGACAGGAGACTCACCTCGCCCGTACCGTCAGCGCGCTCAGCGGTGCTCCGCGCGCTCATCGCGCTCAGCGGCGCACCGCGGCGCTCGGCGGTGCCCTCCACCGGCGACCCCTGCAGTGACCGCCGACCCGGCCGGCCGGCCGCCGCCGCGCTGTCGGCTAATGTGGCGCACCGGCTCGCCTGCGGCCTAACTGGCGCACTGAGTCGCACATTAGTGAATTAGTGGGCTGCTGGCCGGTGGTGCTGAACAGTGCCTTCCGGGCGGGCGGACGGTGGGTGGCCGGACTGAACAGTGAGCAGGGCGTGTGATTAGCTGGCTGGGCCGCTTAGCTTGCACAGCCACTGCACGCAACCGCTTGGTCTGAAGTAAAGAACCTTTCGCTGAGCCTTCAGTCACTGAGCTACCTGTTCAGCTCAGTCAGCAGTCACTGAGCCATCCGCTCAGCCTTCAGAGCCTCCGATCCAACCTTTCAGTCTGAAGAACCGCTGATCCGCTCTTTCAGTCTGAAAGGCCGCCTAAGCTAACGCTTCAGCCTTCAGAGCCTTCGAACCGTCCTTTCAGTCTGAAAGGTCGCCTGAGGCCTGAGTCACCCCAACAGTCATGCAGAGACAGTCGCTACACCCAGCCTTTTAGCCTGGTGACTGAAGAGTAAACCAGCATCAGCTCAAGCAGAATTGTCGCCTGAGCCATGCGCTCGACGCTCGGCCTGAAAGCCGTCTAAGCCATCCTCTGAACCTGCAGAGCTTCCGTGCTACACTGCAGCCTGTAGAGCTATACCGATCCGCCCCCCCCCCCCCCGGATCACCCGGTCGCCGAGTGGCGTGCCATTCAGGTGTCGGCGAGACGTAGCACCCGGCCGTCGAGCCCACCGTCGGTCAAGTTATGAGGAGTTATGGCGCAGTTCCGACCGGCCCTAGACCGCTCTTGTTCATGTAACGCTGGCAGGCCGGCGCAGCGAAGCGGCACCGGCCGGCGGCGCTAAATTAACGCTAACAATGGTCCCCTGCACATACCGTGTGCACCAAGTGCAGTGCGCAGTCATGATCATAGTAATTTGTGATTAAAGTCTGTGTCAAGAATGGATTGAAATGTTTATCGCCGGCGGACCGGTTAGCGCGCGGTGTCCGTTCCTGGAGCGAGCCGCCCCGGCCGGTGTCGGAGGCTGCACTCGCCGCCAGGTGATGGATTTTAATTATGCAGTGCGGATAAATACTACCATGTTTTAGTGGTAGTTACGGAGATATTACGGGATCAAATGTATTCAGAAACCCATTTAGCAAGGTGTATCACACCTGCAGGCGTTAGGACCAGACTTAGTGGTTGTATCTTCTAATCTATCTGCTCTGCATTACAGAGCCGGGTGGTATGCGTTCACTTCCCGACTAAATAAATCCAGTATCTCATCATCGCTAGTCACACCTGCACTGGCACAAACGGGTCAGATGTGATGTTGCCTTGGATCAGATCTTGGCTGAAGTGTCATAACTTACCGTTGATGAGTAAATCCAAAATGAACCGCTCATAAGATAAAGAGAGAGCGTCAAGTGAAAGTAGCCAGATGAGAGGCCAGAGGCGTATAACTATATGCGCGTTACAAAGCAAATATTTATAAGGGAGCTCCCAAGTAGGTGCAGTGAACTGGGAAGCGGGTACTTCTGAGTTTAAAAGCTTCATGTCTTATCCTGAGGAAAACACTTCCGAGAGGATGGAACTATGCCCGACAGACTGGCACATCCGGGACTCATCAGTTCGCACCGGACGCCTTCTCCCATTACAAGCTAACAACAGGCCCCGGCGCGGTCCAGATTCCAGGCCCTGTCCCCTGTCCCCTATCCCGACCCCCCATTGCTGTCCCCTGGGTGCGAGCCGCGACGCCCGGACCTCTCATTCGCCCTGCCAGCACCGTGACGAAAGCGGCGCACAAAATCCGGCGCGTGGCGAATCTGGTGGGCAGCTCAATGGCGGCCGAACTGTGATCGTCGGATGCCGCCGGCGGCCGGCCCGGCGGCGGCAGACCACCCAGGAGGCAGCGCGCGCGTCCTCAGCGCTGAAAACACCCACGGCGGACGGCAGAAGAGCCGCCGCCCCACGCCGCCGGCCTGCGCGAAAACCAACCCGCCCACCAACGGATAGGAACCCATGGGATCGCGGGATGGAGACACGAGAGCAAACAGTTGATCGCCAGTTGATAGTTTTGTGGTCATAAGCTGCCAGCCTGTCGCCACAGCCACGCTGACGTTAATGACTGAGAGCTGATGAAGGAAACGAAATTTGCAGAATCGGGATTGTCAACTGAACAAATGCATAAGTAATCAGTATTTGACATTGTCGTAATTGGTAGGATCGATCTGTAAGATCGGTTTGATTCGCAAAAATACGATTGACGACTTTCAGTGACATGTCTTAGCTGTCTTCTTTTGGGTGCTGGTAGCCGGTATTTCTCATTAACCCGCGCCCGGCTGGGGGTCCTGGATTTCCACGCCCTGCTGGGGGGGGGGGGTGTTTGAACACCCCCCCCCCCTTCTAACTCGGCTCCTGGGCCACGTAGCGATACGCGGAAGGCGGCGTTCGAAAGAGCGGAAAAAATAATGACGAAATCATTTCGGTCAATTTTTTGGTCAGGTCAAAGGTCAGGTCACCAGAGGTCATTGAAGGCAAAATTTCGCCGATTTCCAGGTCGAATGTCGACAATTTCCAAGAAGCCAACGCACAACTCGGGAACCAATAGAGCTACAGCGCCGCGGAAAAGCGCATTCGATAGCCCTATTAACGCCCTTTCTGAGTAATTCTCTCAGATTTGACCTAACGTCAACGGTTTGCCTGCAGGGGACAAAAACTGCAAAAATAGCCGATTTTTTCGGAAACAGTTTTTCTGCAATAACTTTTGACCCAAGCATTGTACGAGCTTACTTTTACCGGCATCGTGTTCCTCTCGTCAAGACGCATCGAATGAACTATAACTTGACCTTGAAAAGTCAACTTGAAAATTTGACCTCAGGTCAAGGTCATGACCTGACCGGAAAGGGTCATGTTGCATATCAGTCGATCCGTATCGTCGAGCTGAACACATCTAAGGCATTTTCATCGCTCTAGCGTGCCTCTATCAAAAGTTATTTGCGAAAAACTGTTAGATACCATTCGTGACCTAAGATGACCTCAGGGCATAAACAGGGGTCACGGACACCTTTTTCATGTTCAGTGTGTCTAAACCACTTGTAATTCAGTGTTTGGGAGTGTTTATGATGTCTTTCGTCCAAAGGAGGCGCATTTCAATTTTCTCCCATTGACTTATAATGGGGAGGTCGCAAAATTGACCTGACCTTAGGTCATCGATATCAAAATTCTGAGATATACATTTTGTACATGCTATTGCTCTTAGCAATCGCTGAAAGTTTCAAAGCGATCTGTCACTCGGTGTAGCTATGACAGACATTGAAACTTTTTATGAGGTGAGGTCACTTCAAGTGACCTGGTGACCTGACCTTGAATGACCTTGGTCTGAAATTTTCACAACATGTGTAGAATTGATGTATGATAAGGTGTACCAAAAACGGCGGCGCGGAGCGCCGCCGTTTTTGAGATATTCGCGAAAAACCACAAGGGGGGGGGGGGTGTTCAAACACCCCCCCCCAGCAGGCGTTTTTGAGATATTCGCGAAAAACCACAAGGGGGGGGGGGGTGTTCAAACACCCCCCCCCCCCCAGCAGGGCGCGGGTTAACCTATGCACTACAGCGTGCAGTGCACGATTCTGACAATGTCTTCCATTGACAATGTACCAATATGCCAATACTCAGACCAGCCAATTGTTAGTCTACGTCACTTTTCGCAGACAAAGCACACGAGACGACCACCGTGCAGTTTTGTCATTGTGTAAATACTGCCGCGCTCTGCACGACTTACGGGCTGCGCCTTCAAAAGGAGCAGCCCCGAGGTTATTTGGCAGCGACTCTGCGACTCCAGCTTTACGATGACCTTAAATTCATTAGACTTTTATAGTCTTCAAATTATTGTCAAGAGGCATTGTTTCGAATCGGATCACGTTTAATGTGCCGTCAGGATTAAATCTCCTGCTCGTTGAAGTTGATGCTCGCATTAATCTTCATCAACATCAGCGTTCGAGGCGGACAATAAGAAGTGTACCGTCGCGCTGACACCCGGGTGGCCGAAGGGACGGCGATGGCGCTTTATTCGCGTCACCATTGACGAGTCGTCGCAGCTCGCTCTTCTGCAAACGTCACAGAGTAGTAACGCGACCGGCCAGTTTCGCGGCAGCACGGCACAATTCATCGCCTACGATCGCGATTCACGACTACAAACAAAGCCCGTGAAGGGCTACCAGCATGGCCCGTGAAACGGTTGTTGACAGGATCCGTGACGTCTCCTGACAGCCCGAACGACAGTTCTCCCTGAGCTACCCAGCGTTCTGAGATCTGACCCCGTCACTCTCCTCCGTTACAGGCAGCAAAGAGACTGCGTTCGTGTACGCAGTGACCTCTGCGGGCGTGGTGCACGCCGTGACACAGGCGTGCAGCTCGGGTAACCTCACCGAGTGCACGTGCGACCTCAGCTCGGAGGGACGCTCCACGCCGCAGGGATGGAAGTGGGGCGGCTGCAGGTCAGTGCAGTCAATTGCACATTCGAGATAATGGCACGAAACTACCTTTCCTTTAATGAATATGCTGTCGATCAAAAGACAGCCACATGCTATTTTCCGTCTTAATTTCTTCTAGCGGTCGAAAAGAGGAGACGATGCGTCCCTTCCCCGTCACCGTCTGCAACCCTTGTTTGTCAAAGCACGACGGTTTTGATTCAATTCTGACTTATATCCTTCTGACCCTGCCGGCAGTGATGACGTGCGGTTCGGCATCAACTTCGCCCGCCAGTTCGTGGACGCGCCGGAGCGGGCCAAGAAGGACCACGACTCCCGGAAGCTGATGAACCTCCACAACAACGAAGCCGGACGCCTGGTACGACTCCTACGTCGCTCAGTGATGCAACTTTGGAATGCTATCTCTTATAAGATGTTGCCCATATACAAAACCGATTCAATGTAGCTAGCCACTTGCAAAAAAAAAGAAAAAAAAGACAGAGATGATCGATGCTACGCTCTGAGCTCTTCTACCGTTGTATTTGGAAGTCAGTTGTGCAAAAGGCACCGTTTGTGAAATTACTCCATGCCTACATCGTTTGATCAAGGGTTCGCACAGTATACTTCCAACATGCCCTGGCCGGCTCCGCACCCATATCCTCTGTATTGTCCGATCAGACTCTTATACCATATCCTCTGTATTGTCCGATCAGACCCTTATACTTTCTGTATGGATCGGCCCCGGACGGCCACCGAGTACGCGCCATGTCGGCCCCTCGGTACGCTACACACGCCGGTTTGGCCGCATTAGCATGATAATTGTGCAGTGAGTGGCAGCGGCGGCCGCCATTCGGCGGGCCACGCTCGGCCATCAGCCGCCTCCAGCGAGCACATTGAGTTGCGCTGAGGCATATACCATGGCCTCTCCGGGCCTGTCGGAAAAATCGACCCGCTGTGCGCCTTGTGCTCGACCCGCAGAAAATCGGCCCACCAGAGGCGCAACCAAGGGGGGGGGGGGCACACTGGGCATTTGCCCCCTCCGTCAGCTCTGAAGGCGCCCTCGAGGCAAATGCCGCCCCTGCGCACGAAAAGGATTTGCAGGCGCCGAAGGCGCCTGCAAATCCTTTTAGAATGTGAGCATGCAGTCTACAAAAGTGTCATGCCGCCCTCAGAAAGAACAAGGCCGCCCGCTGAGGTGTTTTACCGCCCTCCACCGGTTTACATGCAGTCCAAAAATGCATTATGCCGCCTTCCAAAAGAATAATGCCGCCCGCTGAGGTAACATGCCGCCCTCTGTGGTCAGTACGCCGCCCTCCAACGGTTTGCATGCAGGCAACGAAATGGCGTTATGCCGCCCTCAGAAAGAACAATGCCACCTTATGAGGTGTTATGCCGCCCTCTGTGACCGCTATGCCACCCTCTAACGGCTTGCATGCAGTCCACAAAAGATGCTGTGCCCCCTCAGAAAGAACAATGCAGCCCTTTGAGGTGTTATCCCGCCCTCTATGGTCGATACACTACCCGCTAGCAGCTTGCATGCAGTCCACAAAAGGTATTATGTCGCCCTCAGAAAGAACAATGCCGCCCTCCGAAAGAACATTGCCGCCCCCCCCCCCGTGGTAAGTACCTACGCCGCCCTCTAACGGCTTGCATGCAGGTAACAAAGGCGTTATTCCGTCCTCAGCAAGAACAATGCCGCCCTCTGTGATGTTATGCCGCCCTCTGTGGTCGATACGCCGCCCTCTAACTGATTACATACATTTCACAAAAGGTGTTTTGCCGTCCTCGGAATAATGCCGCTCTCTGAGGGGTCATGTCACCCTCCGTGATCAATACGCCGCCTTCCATTAGCAACATGCTTGGACATCGACGTCATCAGACCAATCACACTAGACGAACTACTTTTCGTGCGCCCCAAAATGCCGCCCTTGTCAGAGTGCCGCCCCTCCCTTCCGACTGAGTGCCGCCCCTCAGCTATGAAGTGCCGCTCTCTGAAGCATGTGCCGCCCCTCGGCTGAGCTCGCCTCAGAATCCCGGCGGTCGGCAACATACTGCCGACGGTGGAGGAGGTCAGGCGCGGCGACACGGTGGCGGCCCTGGTGGTGGCCGCCTTCAGGGCCCTCCAGAGCTGAGAAGCTACACCGCGGCTCCATCTGCCGCGGATGGAGGGGACAACAACAATAACAACAACATGTGCGCACAGTACATGAAGACTTTGTGGGAATTGTGACGACAACCGACACAACGGGAAGTGGTCTCGCCGAGACCATCATGACCAAACTGGAGGAGATCGGTCTAAGTATCGACCAGGCGAGAGGACAAAGATATGACGGCGCCTCCAACATGAGTGGTAAGTTCAGTGGTGTCCAAGAAAGGATTGCAGAAGTCCAACCACTGGCCATGTACACTAATTGTGCCAGCCACCGTCTGAATCTGGCCATCGCCCATGAAGCATGCAAGAACAAGGATGTGTCCCAGCTGATTGGACTCATCAGCAACATCAATACGTTCCTGAAAAGCTCTTCCGCAAGGACCGCTAAGCTGCAGAAGCATGTGATGGACAAGTTCCCTGCAGCGCGATCGAAAAGGCTGAAGCCTCTGTGCCCCACACGGTGGGTGGAGCGGCATGACACGCTCGTGCTGTTCCACGATCTCCTGCCAGCCGTCGCAGCGACGCTCGAGGAAGTGAGTCAGTCGGCACCCCCTGAAGCGGCGTCAACAGCACGATGCCAGGTCCTGGGCATCAGATCATTCAAAGTCCTTATGACACTGGCCGTCTGTGTCCATGTGTTCGGTATCACTCTGCCGCTCTCCAAAGCCCTGCAAAAACCCTCACTGACGCTGGAAGAAGGATTCTCAATGGTCGAGACGACGAAAAGGGATTATGTGCTCCGGGAAGGCTTCCAGCCCGTGTTCGAGACGGCCACCGAGCTGAGCGACGCGCTGGACGCGGAGGTAGCCATGCCGCGTACCTGCAAGAAGCAGACCCAGCGGGCTAACGCGCCAGCGGAGAACGCCGAGGAGCACTACCTGCGCAACATCTTCCTTCCCGTCGTGGATGCCGTGATCAGCGAGCTGACGCGCAGGTTTCCGGACAGTTACCCTGGCAAGGACCTGCTGGTGATCCCGTCGCGACTGGGAGACGTGACAACGGTTCTGAATGCCGCCAAGACATATGAAGCCGACCTCCCGTCTCCAACATGTCTGGGGCCGGAGCTCACATCCTGGCGTGCCCGATGGGCGGAGGTCGAAGCCAGCGAGAGACCCAGTTCGGCGCTGGAGGCACTGAACCGGTGTAGCTGTAGCATACACCCGAACATTTACGCGCTCCTAAAACTCCTGTGTACGCTGCCGCTCACCAGCTGCGCTGCCGAGCGGTCATTCAGCGCACTGAAGCGGGTGAAGACTGCCGGCCGATCCACCATGGGGGAGGACCGCCTCGAGGGCCTCCTCCTCCTGGAGATGCACAAAAGCATCCACGTCGACGCAGCCTCGGTTGTAAAAAAGTACCTCAAGAAGAGGGAGACCCACGCCGTCGCCCGTAGAAAGTGCTCGGCAGAAGGTGAGATGGCGAGAAGGACTTTACCGATCGCGCTGCCGGGCTGTCCGGGTCGGCCTGCTGACAAATCCTGGAGGGGGGGGGGGGGGGCTCAGTGGACTCAGTGTGATGCGTGTAACAGAAAGGAATGTTGTTATCATTACCTACAGTGAAAAAAATGTTTGCGTTTTTGTCGCTTGGAGGTGCCGGCAGTTAAGCTCAAGAACGCGAGCGTGGTTTGGAAGATTATTGGTACTGTTGGTAGAAGGTGAGATAAGGTGAGATAGGTACATATGATTTCAGTGTTCATCCTGACTTGTTACATAACTCTTTGTCGTGCGAGCTGACACTGCGGACACTGTGGACTCATGTGGATGACACGACTGTGTTCAATACATAACCATTTGTACCTATGCATTTCCGATGGTATCCTCTGATAAGATACCTCCCTTAGACGGCTGCAGGGCCTGCACTGTCAGTGATCACCCATTGAGTTGTCCTGTGATGATGTCCGCCACCCCAAAACAACGGATATGACATTGTGTGGGACTCACACACTAAATTATCTTTTTATTTTATTTTAATGAATTTACGAAATCAAGTGGACGAAATCCGAGGAGAAACAAATTTGGAGGGGTAGGTTGGTGCCGCCCACCTGGGCAAAAATTGCGCCCCCTAGTGCTGTGCCCCCTCCGAAATATTTTTCTGGTTGCGCGCCTGCGGCCCACTGTGTGCGGGCAGGAGTCGCTGACTGTGGCCACCCGGCAGACTGGCGGGACTCGCAAGCTTAGCGGTCCAAGCTAAAGGCAATGACAGTGATGCTCAGAGCCGTTAGAGATCAGGCTTAGATAGCAGAGTAGTCTTTAGATATCCATATGAGGTGAGGAGGGATATCCGCTTCGCCAAAAGCCGTGCTCGGAGCTTGCTTCGGAAGGTGAATTGCTATGACGCGTCCATGAGTGGAATCTGTCAGGCGTTAAGACGGCGATGTCCGACCACCTAACTCACTTCAGCCCACTCACTCACTAACCTAGTCCTCCACTCCGTTCCGCAGGCGGTGCGCGCTCTGATGAAGATGCAGTGCCGGTGCCACGGCGTGTCCGGCTCCTGTGAGCTGAAGACGTGCTGGCGCACCATGCCCTCCTTCAACCACATCGGAGACTTCCTCAAGAAACGCTACAGGCGCTCCGTAGAGGTGAGGCGACATTCTAACCCGACCAACCCGGGCTGCGAGGTTTGGTCTAACACTGAGGAAGTAAGGTTTGAAATGGGGGCAATACATATAGCCTCGCGGCTGATGCGCCCAAATCATCATCATCAGGTTTTATCTTCGGCTCCTAGCAGCTTCAGCCACGAGCCTGAGCGACAGGTTCGACACGAGCATCTTCAGTTCGACCTACACCCGACACCAGTTCCGCAGGTTCGACATACAATCCCGACACGAGGTGCTCTAATTCGACCTACAGCCCCGACAAGAATTCCTCTAATTCGGCCTACAGCCCTGACAGGCCCTGCCACGAGCCCGTCTGTCCCGCCGACACCGATCGTCCCGATATGTGCCACAACCTGTCACTGGACATTTATCTTCCCATTGTGCAGGTGACACCCGCGGGCGCGTTTTCCTCAGAACTGGCTCATTTGTGGTCCCATTATTATGAAATGACCCGGTGAAACCCTCGCGTTTCCGTTAAAGGGTGTAACTTGAGCGTGTTGCAATGCAATGATGAGCTATGCGAGGGAGTATAGCCCGGGTTAGTCTTCAGATGAATATTCAACGATGCCAGATATGTCACAATAACTGCCATTACCGTAAATGCGAAGATTTATGCCTCACATTTTCCGACCATTCATGCATTTAATCCATTGAGGTTCTGCAGGCTTCTCTGCACAGTTCATGAGGCATATCCATTATCCAATCTTAGTAGAGCTCCACCCAAACAATGCACAGCCTTGAAGGGGTTCTATACACAGGTACACGATATCGCGCCACATAACTCTGCGGAGCTATCGTTATGGCAGGGATGCTGGTGTGCCTGTTTGCTTTTTTATCTGAAAAATGAACAAAGCGCTGATGTACGAGAAGTTTATACATAGTACTTACAGGGTTCTCTTTCACGCTGCGGGCAGAGGCATCATTTCTTATCGGGGTGAAATACGCTGCATTCAGCTGGGAATGCTCCCCAACGGTGCAGTATCATGGGGACGCCAACATTTCCCGAGGTCTGAATTTGTCCATAAATTGTTTCCATTTCGTTACTGAAGGAACTGTGTTTAATCTAAAGTTCGATAAGATAAAGTACATCAAGCACCGCACTAATGGGTCGTTGGGATGGAAACTCCTGGAAACCTTTCATGGGTGGCTTTTATATGTAAGAACATTGTTTGGTTGTCACCAGCTTTTTAAGCTGCGATACTGGCTACCCCCGGTTCATATTTGCAGCTTTTGTGTTCCAGTTGAGCGTTCAAAAATGCATTTCCACAGTCACATATTGTCCGCCGTATGCCAGGCTAGCGGCAGCCGTCAACCGCATCCAATTCTGGCTTTTGCTTGGCTCTCGTTTCCGTTTCTAATGTCCGTGGGCGCCATATTTCTCGGTTGGCTGATGCATTTCAACCGCTTAGAACTCTCATTTTACGCGGATTTTCACAATTGGATGTTCGTCTCGTGAAGCGGGGAGTGCCGGGGGGGGGGGGGGGTGCGGGGGAAGGGTTCGGTGGCCCGCGGCTCGCGCTGCCGGCCGGCCCGCGGCTGCAGCAGACGCCGGCAGGGGACCCCCGACCAGCCCCGGCCCGGCCCGGTCCCAGCCCGCCGCCGACTAATCTCCATGTTATTGGAGCGGCAGTATGAATCTCATGCTAGGCGGTAACAAACGAGGAAAGCTATTGGCCTCTCCTGCTACCAACTTTCAAAGGGAAGCGGTGCTCGGAACAAATTCGACGCAGGCAGCCAAAACTGGTGGTCTTTGTCCCACCAGTTGGCGTCAACTACGCCAATCTGCCCGAGTATGAGGCGCAATTACTGCCCCCATATAGGAATCAATAGGATGCAGGGGGCCTTTGAAGCGTTTTGTTGTTCAACCGCAAGCAGATTAGAGTTTTGGTTACGTTGCCGTCTGCCCGATGGCTGAGACGAGAACAAAGCAACGGGCTGCAACGGAGTTCCACGCAACTGTAATGACACTTTGTCATCACTAGAGACAGGACCTGACCTGACCTGACCTACGCTGACCCTGATTGACCCTGTGCTTTCCAGGTGGCCAGCAAGCGTCAGCGGCTGCGCAGAAAGCGGCGACGGTACCGGGACCGTCGTAGTCAGCGCGGCCCCCGGCGCCGAGAGCTCGTCTATCTAGACCAGAGCCCAAACTATTGTCTGCACAACCCCAAAATGGGAATTCTGGGCACGCGAGGCCGCGAGTGCAGCAAAAACTCCAACGGCCCTGACAGCTGTGACCTGCTGTGCTGCGGCCGCGGCTATAACACAGAGGTGAGAGCACTAACGGGACTCTTGGGCGCCATCTGTCAGTGCAGACGCTTGTGCGGCAGCCACACTGGCTATAAAAGGACATGCACCACAATTGAAATCAAATCAGTCGTCCTATGTCATTTCATTGCCATTGACTTTCTCTCTATGAGCGATGTAAGACACACACGTTAAGTGGGTGAAAGATATCTTAGTTTTGGAATCTGGATAAAGAATAAAGAAACATTCGTCAAAAAGAAGTTCCACGTCAAACATTGAGGACAGAGAACACTTCTAAATAGTGCAGATCTACGCGTCTATTGCAGAATAGGAAATAACTGCACTAGATAAGCCGTCAAATTATGCCGTCAAATTATTACATCCGTCCACCAGGCTATGGTCTTTTCACAGTGAACACTAGATGATGCAACTTTGAGGTAAATCTTAGAACACCTGTGCCTGAACGTCATGTGGAAAAAAGGATGATGATAGGTAACGAATTATGCTTGATGTGAACGCTGGGAAAGTGATGACTTTTAGTCGCGTAATTCTAAACGGAAGTGTTAATTATCCTATAAACGATTCACAACAAGATTTCCTCTGGCAAAAATGCAGAGTTTCGAGCGAAGTTGGTTCACGTCAACCTCTGGGTGGTATCCCGCGAATAGAAATACCCATTTATGTCTTTCCTCATTGGTATCGGAAATATGCTGCAATACGTGCCGCACTAAATGTCCTGTTGACTTGGGTTCAGTAGGTAGAGATACGCATCATGTTTACTGAGGTTTCCTTCCGTTAGTTTTACCGCACGTCTGCTCAAAGGCTTCCCTGATCGCATATGCAGGTTTCTTACACGCAGGACAACTTTGACTGACCCCCTCCCGCCCTTCCGTTGTCCAGGTGACATTGCTGACCAGCCTCCGCCCGCCCCTCTGGTGTCCAGTGTCCAGGTTCAACTGTTGACCGATTCCGTTCCTCTGTTGTTCAGATGTCAGATGACTGACCCGCCCGCCCCTCTGCCGTGCAGGTGGTACGACGGGCAGAGAGGTGCCACTGCAAGTTCGTCTGGTGCTGCAAGGTTCACTGCAAAACCTGCATTACCATGGAAGACACGCACACGTGCAAATAGCGACCTGCATCACTATGTAGGAAACGCGCACGTGCAACTGGGCAGCGATAACGCTTTAACGAATCCGTAGCGCGCTCGCGCGAGACAAAGACTCAGCGGAGGCGCGCGCGCGCCAGCAGTGGTGTAGAGGACAGAGGCCGACAGCTCTGCCGGTCGGCAGGACGATAGCTGGTGGCCGCTCGCGCACAGTGCGCCTCGGGCGGGTGATGCGAGTGTTGGTGTTTGTGAGCTGGATGCAGCGGTTGTGCGCGCGCCGAGGGACCGCCGGCCGGCCGACTCAGAGGCACGGCTGTCCGCCGCCGCCGCCGCCGGCCGGCCGCGCTCCAGTCGATGTTAGGCGGAGTCTCAGTGTGTGCGGGCCACCCCTGGCCGGTCCCCGCGACCGGGACAGCCGAGGTCATCGGTAGCGTCACTCGACGTCATAATGTTCTCAGATCTGTTTGCGTCCCATTCATCCTTTTTGTTATATTTCCCCTGAAACGCTGTGTAGGACTCAGCTAATACAGCGGCGTATGTGTGTTTTATTAATATGCATGCGCCATAGAAGTTGATCAGTGTATACTATTTATGACAATAATGTAAAATGGTTCAAAAGTCTACCCATTCACTTCGTTTTCACCGTAGCTATATAGTTGTATTCAGGTAGTCTTCGGGTAATTAACACAGCAACGGTGCTTGTAAATGGTTGGACATGCTGCAACGCGGCCACGAATAGGCAGTAGGGTCCCGAAAGTGAGCCAAGGGTTCGCTGTCGATGGCAACACGAGCAGCGGTGGCGCCAGGCATCGGGGCGGAGGGGCGGAGAGTCTACTAGGCGGCGCCACAGTCGAACAGGCACCGGCTCGAACGCAGCGGAAATGTTTATGCAGGATCGCCATCGGGAATTATCAGTTTAGTTTCTGATGATATATGCTTGATTACTGTCTATTTCCTATTGATTTACTCGTGTCATTTTACAAGCGAGCGTATGGCTGCACAATTCTCCACGTTGGGAGTTGTAAAAGAAAACATATTTACGCGTATACCAAAAATGACCCTGGAGTTTATTCCAACAACGCTCCTCACCCCGAAGCACAAACAGAACTGCACGGCATAGCTGTCATCCACGCATAACTTTAGTGCGAGCTCCCGGCAGTGCGCCTTATCGAAACGGACAACGGTGAAAAAAAAAATATTACGCCACGCCAATTTCATTTGACGGGGAGCGGGACCGGAGAGAGCCATCCTTCATTCTCTTTCTCTAGCTGAGGTCGACGTCCATCCACCAACAGCTCATACTTGTCCTATCCTCAGGCTCGCTCCAGGAACAACCACCGCAAGATACCTGAACTCAAACGCGCCCTATCCGCCTCCTCATATGGTCATATGCGAGCAGTAAAATAACACTTACAAGGCTATCTTGTTGTAAGGCTCCAAGCACCTGTCTGGTGGCTATACGCGATTGAAAATGTTGCCCCAGAAAGTTTTGCAGAGACCCCAGGGCGCTACCACGGAAGGCCGATGACTGTGACGTTGCAGATTAATGCGGCTGTCCTGAAGTGTTTTCATTCTGACGTCTATCGTCGGGCCTCTCCGGCGCCAATGCATGGGTCGTCCACTCGCCATGAGCACACTAACACACAAACTTATCTCGCACACTGTGAGCGCGGCCACTCATCGAAAACACTCAGTCAGATCACTCACTCAATGCAACCACCGAGATTGGCCACTCAGAACATATCGTGAACTCAGTCACTCATCAAGACACTGAGCCAGATCAATCAACGCATACACTGTCAGACTGGTCACTCAGAACGAACGCCGTAAATGCAGCCACTCACCGCAATCACCGCTCCTCTTCGTCCAGCTTCACGCGCTTTTTGGACGGCGCTGAGGACAAAGGGCCGCGTCAGTAACGAAGGTATAGGCTCAATCAGTACAGGTAAAATCAACCAACCAACCAACCAACCAACCAACCAACCAAACAAACAAACAAACAAAAAAAACAAAATTAAGACAGACAAGAAGCAAGCCGTAGCATTGGTGATGACGTGACACGTAAAGAGAATGGAAACAACGAAGCTGTAGATATAAAGTACTTATATCTTTCCATAAGAAACTAATGACTATATAAAAGACATCGTTAAAATATTTCCGAGTCGTGCAGGTTTTTCGATGTAGCCTCCTTCACGTTGCTTTGTACAATCTAACCACTAAGAGGTCCCTCGAACCGATGTACTTGGCGCAATAACTACGCTATTGCCATGATAAGACATTCCCCAACTTATCTGCGACTGTGCCTCCCACTTACCGTCGGCTCCGGAGAAGTGCGCGGCCGTCTTCAGCCGGAGCGTTTCGACATCGTCATCCGCCGCGGCCCACTCGAGCACCAGGCGACGGCCGTACAAATGAGTGGAGGCACACAGGGCCTTGAACGCCCTCTGTGAGACACAGATACACAGTCAATGGAGAGGCGCGGACTGGGGTTCAGAACAAAGCAACAGCCGACGGCCGTACAAATGAGTGGAGGCGCACAGGGCCTTGAACGCCCTCTGTGAGATACAGAGACACATACACACAGGTCAGTGGACCGACGCGAACTGGGGGGGGGGGGGCGGACAGAGGCAGGACAGAGCAACAGACGTTTGTTTTGTTTTGTTTTGTTTTGTTGGGTTAGGCCCTTTCGGTCTGACAAGACCATTTCAGAGCCGGAAGGATGATAGGAATCAGGGGGAGACATTGGTCTGGGCAGGCACCCTAGAGAGTCGCCGGGGCTGAGCCCGTCCAAATGGACAGGCCGACCAGCCCCCCAAGCACTCTCTGCACCCGGCTACCGGGTGCAGCTCCCTCGGGAGCAGCGGTGCCGCTCCAAGGGAGCAGCCCGCATGAGATAAAGTTGCCTGTCCAGCCCGGAAGGGGGTTGCGGCGTTGGGGAGAAGGATTTCAGTTTCCTGAGGATAGAAGCATGGAACGGTGTTAGCAACAGACGGCTGTCGTACAGAACTAGGTGGGTGCGTACAGGACCTTAAACGCACGCTGCAACACAAACACACAGACATCAGCGAAATACACGAACTGAGAGCTGACAATGTGATACGGACAGTACACCGGCCGCGTGTGCTGACCTTACCTACGGTCGGAGACGAAATCACGACAAGTTGGCATTTGGGCTGAGACTCCACTTTCGCTGAGCGGACGCCTGGGGTCACTGGATGTAAATGTAATCTGACATAACCCAGCCCCTATCGGTTAATCTATGAGCGTCAATACTAGCAGTTGGAGAGACAGCACACGTTTCGCACACCCCGAAACGCTCAAAACGATTGTAAACGCCCGACCGAGCACCCACCTTGGCGTCCTGGCGGCTGGCGAACTCTACGAAGGCGAAGCCGCGGTGGGGCCCGGTGCCGACACCGGCCATCTTCTGTGGTAGGCGCACCGCGTTCAGCTCACCGAATGTCCTGGAGATGAGCGCGTTGAGTCAGTGGAGACTGGAGAGGATAATACATAAAAAGCGTAGAGTCATTGCCTTATATCCCACGACATCGCATTACGTCACCGACAAAAACACAAAGCGCAACGAGTTTGTGAAAAACACCCTACAAAAAACATACTGTCAATCGGGTACTCACTTGAACAGTTCGATAATTTCCTTCTTGTTAGCCTGGAAAGGAATATTCCGAACCAGAATCTTAGACGATTTCTGCTTCCCGCCGTCTTGTGCCTTCCGTTGCGTTTTCGGGTCCGGTCTGTGAAAAAAAAAAATGCATCGGCATGGTTATTTTGCTATCCCACCAGACTGTTAAAGGAGCAAAACAACCGCTTTCCTCCTATATGCATATACAGATTACACACAGACTGCAAATAAGCACGCGAAAAAGACTACTCTAAAAAAAAAAAAAACGCATGATAAAACTTCAACCAGCATTCAGCAAAACATCCAGCTGACCTTAATATTGCGCCGTCATGGTCACACAGCACATTCAATGCGGCCAGCCCGCTGTAACCTATATCCCACAAGACTCACGCCGTGGTCCTATTGGAGACCTTCAGCTCGAGCGCGTGGCCGTCCAGTGACACCTGCTGCAGCTCCTTCAGCGCTCGCTTGGCGTGCTTCTTGTGCAGGTAGGAGACGAAGCCGTAACCCTGAGAGAGCCACACCTCGGGGCGGCGCGAGTCCTTCTTCCGCGAGACGACCGCGCTGTGCAGTGGGCCGCACACGGCGAAATGCTGCGGACGGGAGGTCAGGGGTGTCAGCGAGACACACAGAACAGAGAGCACTGAGAGCTACGGCAGAGAGGCAAATGACAAGGCAAGGCCGACATAAATGTGACACTTAGAGGGATTAGAGCTGTCCGTAAGTTCACATATAAAAATATCGTGAAAGAGGAGAAAGCACGGGCTACGAATGTATTCAACAAGACCCATGTAACATCAGACAACACAGCTGGCCCCTGAACTTGACGCCCAGCCCCACTCACGCCGCACCTCCAAGGTCGTTAGGGTCACTGAGCACAGCCCCATGTGTTCCCTACTCACCTCTTTGAGAGCGTCGTCGGTCGTGTCGAAGTTGATGTTCTTCACGAACAGCGTGGCGCCGTCCTCGGGCTCTCCGAGGTCGGCCGTCTCGCCGTCATCCTCATCCTCAGCCGTCTTAACCTTCTCGCCGCCCTCCTCAGCCTCCTGCTCCTGCTCCTTGACCTTGGGCTCGCCGAGCGCCTCGGCAGGCGCCCACTCCAGGTACAGGGGGCCGTTCTTGAACCGGGTGTACGCCAGGGCGCTGAACGCGGCACGCGCCTCGGACGACTCGAAAAACTCGATCACCGCTGTGGGAGCGAGAATAAAGTCAAGCTATAATTATTGAGCTCGACGATAAACCAGCGACGACGGCTCGAGGGACGGACTTATTGCTGTATTTGACCCAATCCATGACCACTCTGGACAGCTATGACTAAAGCTGTGCTTCTGTTGACGCGTTCACATGTGACTGTAACTGACCTGCCACCTCATTCAGCGTCTCTAACTAACCTGTAACTCCACTCGGCGGCAGCACCACCCGCCCGAGCTCTCCGTGCCGTCCGAACATCTCTCGCAGCTGCGCAGGGTCCGTGTGCGCCGGCAGGTTCTTGGCCAGGATGACCGTCTTGCTGCGCTCGGCGGCCGGGCCGCTGAACGCGTCCAGACGCACACCCTGCTCCTCGAGGAACTGGCGCGTCTCAGAGACGAGCTGGGTCTCCCCGAGCGCCAGTCGGACGGCGGCGCTACCCTCACCTCTGCTGTCCAGCACCTGGAGAGGACGGCGGAGAATTAGAAGACTGGCCTCACGAGGGAGACGCGGCACAGCCAGAACGGACAGAGTCGAGATAGGAGCGGTCAAAGCGGACGCAGCGCACATATACAACACACTGCCCAGAACAACTTCTTCCCTGCCCAGTCAGACGCTACGAGGTGCGTTCCCCTACCAGACGATACACGACCGATCAGCCTCTTAATTCCTATAGCCGACCCGACGCAGAATATGAGGCAGAGCGTATTGGGGTGTAGGTTAATGGCCTCCTCTTGGGACACCGCCCACCACCGATATAACTCACATCACTCTTGGCGACGCCGTACTTCTCTGCCATCAGGTTGGCCACCGCGTTAGCTCCCAGGAACAAGGAGTTCCAGTTGTGGGACGACGAGGCCTGCTTCTTCAGCTGACGCTCCTTCCGCGCCTTGAAGTCCGTGGAGGCTGCAGAAAAATAGGGACCTCCCGTCATTCAGGGTAATCAGACTGTATGCGCCATAATAGGCTTCCCAACCCAACATTCAAGGTACATCGATCAAGAGTGATGCCATTCCATCGTTAAAGGGACCCTCCCACCTTCAAAAAAGTTAATGAATTGGCACGAAAGTGATGTCGCTCGGTTCAGAAAGAGCGAAAACGAATATCTACCAAATTTCATCGAAAAATATTCACCGGTTTTCAAGATATTAGACTTTTACTTTTGTTTACTTTTTGGGATCTCCGCTGTTCCTAGCGACTTTATTTGAAAGTGCGGCATTTGTTGCGCGCAAAGCAGCATATACCACCGCGTGCTACCAAACGTTTTAGTAAAAGATTTAAAAATCGTTAGATCTCCGCTGACGTCACAAATTCTAAGGGGGCATACCAATGCACTAGCCCCTTAGAATCCGAAAACTGCAAGTTTGAAATTCCATATCTCCGAATTTAAGCATTTGTCGATGTTGTGAGTGCCCAAACCGGTATTTGCAGGCCATGGCCACCAATTTGGCTATCTCAACTCAAAACTAATGTTAAGGTGGGATGGTCACTTTAAGAACACGTCATCCGAACGGAAAGCTCTTGCCACAACTAAGGGTCTTATCTCACCCTCGTCGCCGTCCTGATCCAGCGAGTGTTTAGGTTTCGCCGGCAGCAGATGCAGCATGCGGCCCTGGAACACACTGCCATCCAGGGCCTCCATGGCGCTCTGAGCCTTCTCGGGAAACACGAACGTCACGAACGCAAAGCCCTTGATCTTTCGGCTGTAGCGGTCCACCGGTAGGGTAACCTCGGTCAGCTGACCTGTGAGAGGTCAAAGCGGGATCAGAAGACGATCGGGATGGGTATACCGAGATCAACATGATGAGATAAAGACAGCAGGGCTCAATGTTTAAGACCCCGGCGTTCAATGGTTCTAGAAGTGGCGTTCAGCAGGTGGGCGCGTTTGTGACTCAGGCCGGCAGTGATGTACCCACGGCTTTAGTTTCTCACCGTACTGCGCGAACAGCTCCTCGAGCTCCTGTTCGGTGACGGTGTAGGCCAGGTTGCGGACGTAGATGCGACCCGTCTCGGCCACCGGCTCGACGTCGGCCAGCTGCCGCTGTTGCTCCTGCCAGGGCGCCTCCCGGTCGGCCTGCGCCGTCCGCTGCTCGTGCTTCTTCACCTCGAGACGGCGGCCGTCTGTGCGTGTCGATCGGGTCATTGGTCACAACCGGGGTCATATGTAAAGTATCACTTACAAGTGACTCAGACTCGCATGTCAGACTAGGCGCATAGGGAACAGAGGGTACAAACACCCTGAGTGACCTAGGACAGTTCGTTAGAAGAGTTTGACTTTACAGTGGGGTCGCCAGTAACATAGTCCACGGCATACGCATCCAGTCAATATTTAGTAGTCAACGCACTGGCGAGTCATCCGTGATTTGCCGGCGATCATGCGTCAATCCAAGGATGATCGCGTAGTCTACGGCCGAAAAACACTTACTGAGGAACGTTCTGCTCTTGTTGAGCGCCAGCTTCAGCTCCTTCTCAGTTTGGAGTCCGATGTAAGCGATGCCTTTCGTTCGCGGCGGCAGTCGGATTGACTTCGGCTTCAATGGCGCCAGGAACTGACGGATGTCTTTCTTTTTAGCATTGACGGCCAGACCCGTGATCTTGGCGGTAAACTTGATGTCAAACTTGCGCACGGCGGCCGATTTGGGTTTGGAATCCTTGGAGGGTGACTTTTTGGATTCGATGCCGGAGTCGCTGTCAGCTGACGAGTCGTCGTCACTTTCGGTGGCCTTCTTTACAATCTTGGATCTCAGGAACTGTGAAGAGAGAAGTATCTCGTAACAGACATTAAACTGTCAAATGCACGCAACACACAAGAAAGCGGCATACATCCCTGGCAACATAACATGCGCGGGGACCAGCTCTGAACAGAGAATTTTAGTGTTCAGCTAGCGATCTAACTTACTACATAATAGTTCCAGTCCTTCATGCCCTATGGACTCTTAACTTTACTCAGATACTCTACTCTGCTTACATCCATATCAGACATTTCTCCCTTGTTCTCCTCCTCCTGCTGTTCCGGCTCGTCGGCAGAGTCGCCGCCATCCTCCACGCTGTCGTCACCAGCGTCAGCGCCGGGAGGCTGAGTGTCCTCCGTGGCGCCCGCAGGCCCCACGTCGTCCGTCCATGTGGCGCGCGGTCCGCTCTGGTGCACCGCCAGAAACTCGCGGAATGCAGGGTCGCTCGCCACCTGGTACACGCAGGGGCCGCAGGTGTCAGCAGAGGATGTGCCAGCGGTCATATGGGCGGTCAACATGTATATGGGCTCACACTACACAGTGCACAGCGCAAACAGACGGCAATGTTGTATCATTGGGGATATGACACATGCCTATCAGAACACATCAACCAAATCCATTCAAAACACCAAAACACTCAGTAATCTGAAAACAGCAGTTTAGACCAAAGACATCTCACCTCCTCAAATTTATTCTTGGTGTTCGCCTTCTTATCCTCAGGCGACTTTTTCTTGTTCCCTTTGAATGTGGCATCCTTGGCGCCATCTTTGCTATGCAGACGGGCATGTGCAGAGCTGCCGGACGCGTACTTACTCCAGGCACGAGGCTTGTCGGTAGAGCCTGCAAAACAACAAAACTTGGCATTGATTCAGCCTAGTAAAGGACACACTGAAAACCAAATAACTTTTAACTTATGCAACTGCTAAAAGTCTTCAAAGATATATCAAACAGCTGAGCACAACACAATGGACCACATTCAACTGACTGGTAGCAATAACATTGTATCACTTTTATATCGCAAAGAATGGAAAACATATGAATGAAAACATACCAAGAGAGGCACATTTTTCCACAGTGGCTTTGGTTGCTCCAATAAATGTGCCATTAAAAAAGTCTATAGCAGCATCAGCTTGCTCAGCTGTTTTGAAACCGATGAAGGCAAATCCACGGAATTTTCCGTCGGGCGTATACTTGAGTTGGACATCGGTAACATAGCCCTTGGCACTGAATGTTTCTCGCAGTGTCTCCTCTGTAACCTGAGGAAAACAAATTACACACAGTAGGTAAGTACTAGGTACTGACTGATAAACCAATAATCAACAGTCAAAACATACAGAACAGGTACCAGACAATAAGACTACATTTCACTGAACTGTAATTGCACAATTAAACACAAACAACACCCAGTGGCGGCGGAATAGGGGGTGCAGGGGTGCAGCAGCGCAGCTGCACCCCCATCGAAAAACATGGGGGTGCAAACATATCTTTTTGCACCCCCAAAATCCGTACAAGGGGCCCGTCGCACCATCCAATACATTTTCTCCTGAAAACCAGTAATCGGGAAACAAACACTGATGTGGAATCATCCGGGATGTCCAATTATGGTCAGGAGCGCCCCCTGCTAGTCTTTGGGGCCCCCACATCGGCTAGAAGTGTCCCGAGTCGCGTTTGGTGCTCCATGCGGCATCTGAGTGCCCCCACGACGGCCTCAGAGGGCCCTTTTATGACGATCGCTGAGGGCTCCCACGACGACCTCTGTCCCCTGGGGCCCTACAACGGCCACTAAGGGCCCTCATGACGACCGCTGAGGGTCCCACAGAGACTCCAGGGCCCAAGGTGACTCTAAGGCCACGCTGGCCTCTGAGGGCCCCTATGGCGGCCTCTGAGGGCCCTTACGATGATCTCTGAGGGCTCTCACGACCTCTGTCCCCTGGGGCCCTATAACGACCACTAAGGGCCCTCATGACGACCGCTGAGGGTCCCACAGGACTCCAGGGGTCCCACTGGCCTCTGAGGGCCTCTATGACGGTCTCTGAGGGCCCTCGTGACGGCCCTAGACCCAACTCAAGTCTGAGGGCCAATTTGGCTTCAGACGGCCCAGCGACGGCCTCTGAGGGCCCCAACACAATCAGGCTGCAGGGGCTATGCTGGCATCTGAGAGCCCTGCAACGGTCTATTGAGGGCCCTAATGATGGCCTCTAGCGGTCTTACTTACCAAGGCCTCTGAGAGCCCTGCAAAGGTATCTGAGGGCCCATGAAGACCCTCACTATGGCCAAGGACCCTCATGACGACCTCTGATGATCCTCCCGAAGGCTTCTAAGGGCCCTCACAACAACTTCTGAGGACCCCAGGACGGTCCCTGAGGGGCTGAGGGCCCTGACGACGACCTCTCTGGGCCCTCACGATGGTCTCTAAGACCCAACGCTCCAAAAGCCCACGCTGGCGTCTGAGGGCCCCAAGCTGGCCTCTCGAGGGCCTCGACGCAGGCAGGCTCCAGGGGCCATGCTGACCTCTGAGGGCCCTCTTGACGGCTTATAGGGCCTAACGAAGGCTTCAAGGGCCAACGCTGGCCTCTGAAGAGCCCTACGACGGCCTCGGAGGGTCTCAACTCAACGCAGGTAGGTGCCAGGAGACATGCTAGCCACTGAGGGCCCCGCAGAGTTCAGATTCAGAGGACCCAACTACCTTTGTGGACTTTACAAAATACGAAGGTCTCCAAGAGCTCACACAGGCTCCTGGAATTCCACACTGGTTCTCAGGCCCCATGTTGGCTTGTTGAGGTACTTTATCTGCTCTTGGTGCCCCGTCGCCGGCCTCTGAGAGTCTCACTCAATGTCTGAGCTTATGGGGCCACGGGCCCTACACCAGCTTTGATGGCCCCTTCATCGACTCTTGGGACTCATGAACCATGAAATGTGGGTCTAAGTAGCTTCTAAGAATCCCCATGCTGGTTCTAGTAGCAGCCAGCCAGATATTTGGGCTCACACGTGAGCTCCTGGGACCCTTGCATACCCCAGGGGTATACCTGCCTCTAAGACCCCATATACACTTTTGGGGCTCAAACGCTTGCCCCTGAAGGCCCCACTGAGACCCCTTTCCTCTATACAGTCCTCCATACAGGCTCTTTAGGCTAAACATCGGCTCCTGTGGCCTCACTCCCGGCTTTGGGGGGCCTCCATACAGGCTTTTTGGGGTCCGATGCCGGTTTCTGAGAACCCTCAAAAGGCTTTCAAGCCTATACTGCCTTCTGAAACCTTTCAGCAACTTTCAAGGGACCGACCCTGATCGGAGGGCTCATTCAGTCTGGGGAGTGGGGAGTCATGTAGGTCTCTGGAGGAGTCTCCATATATGTGGTCGGTTTCCAAGGGGCTTCTAAACATGGTCTTCTTGGAACGGTCTCTTAGGGCATTCAATGGTCCACTGCGGATCCAGAAAAATGGTTTGAGACGCTGCGGGTGGTGGCTAGACTAAAAGATTAGCCGATAAAAACTAGCTGCATTTGCTTCTTTATGCTTTCATTATTTGAGATAGGTAGGTACACTGCAATTTCAAACCTTTTACAGATCTTGTGTGTATGGGGAGAAGTTTTTCAAAGTCTTCATTTTTCATAAATCAATAATAATAATATTTCCACATCATATTAGAAGACACCTGACCATACAACAATAAATGAAATAAGTGATGAATAAGATACAATAAATGAAATAAGTATTGGAAGTATAGTTCAAGTTCCAAATCATTTAGGATGAGGAAATCAGGAAATGTTTTGTAACTATCAGACTGCCCACCGCTTAAAAGTTAACAAAAACGCAAAAGTGCCTACCTTCTTTGGAAGGTTTTTGACAATAATTCTTGACATCGTCTTGCTCAAAGTAAGTAGTTCATGCTAAATAAACGCTCAAAAGTACCCTAAAGTCACGGTGGTCACGGTCAAACCCAATGAATATTTACTACGGATATTACAGCATGACTTGTTGTCACGGCAGCGTCATATCTGTAGCATTTCGAGCTGCCATATGTAGGGCATTTTTGGTATTATCGTTGGTGAGTAGTAAAGGAATCTTGGTTCGTGAGTTTCGTGAGTCATACCTATACCTGAGTAGTAAAGTAATCTTGATATACCTTTGCATATAGGTACCATATTACCAAGGCTATGTAAACCCATATTACAGACTTGTGGCGGGCGTGCATAATCCGCCGGCCGCCGCCGGCGTGCACAGGTAGGTAATCATAATCTATGTAAAGTAAGCTCAAGTGGGGGAGTCTTCCGATCCCGTTGATAGTAACTTGGAATGGCGTGAAACGTGATGTTGGTGACATCATCAGCACCAATGGATGCAGGATGCTGGACACGACACAAAAATGGGCAAAAAAAACCGCCTGCACTAGCGTACAGGGACCCGCAGTTGCTACTGTACAGCGACCCTGAGTAAATTGTCCCAGCACCCTCACAGGGAACAACGATAAGCTGTCAGAGGGTACTCACAGGAAACCTCAGCTGCTCTTGTACAGGGACCAGCAGTCGATATCAATGTTATCGGTTGTTACTGGACAGGACAGACGGTTAGACTTGGGGTTCGTGTACAGTAGCAACTGCGGGTCCCCGTACCCTACCGATGTCGCAGTTGATGTGTTATATGGTCATTGGCCATCCCTGTCTGAAAGAAATTCTTTGCTGCACCGTGTAACAAGGGCCCTCGCTCAGACTCAGAGCGACTGAACCCTTTATGGAACCATAGCCACCCCCCGCCGCGTCGAAAATTAGCCCGCGCCGGTGGGGGGGGGGGGGGTCTGTTCATAACGCGACCTGGTGGGAGGGGGCTATTTTTGCCCCCATCGTATCTCCGAAACTACAGGACGGATCCACAAAATTTCAAACTGCATTCGAAAGCCCAGTCAAATTTGTCGAAGGAAATCAAATTTCATTGATCTCGGGGTCACCAATGACGTCACAGGTCAGGTCAAAGATAAAATGTTTTGCCGGTCACGGGTCTTCTGTGAATGCGCTATAACATCGAATAAAACGCATTTTATCGAAAATCAGCGATAGAGCGTCAGTTGCCTAGTGATTATGTTGCTATTAGAGGTCACTGATAACACCAGGTTAGGTCACAGGTCAGGTCACCAAGGGTCAGCACATGAACCCAACTTTACTAGGGCTCTGTGATGCATGTTTTATGGCCAATTTTTCATTTCAAACTCAATGGTGTTGATTATAGGACTATCAGGAACGGTTTAGGTCAGTTCCTGGTGGAGGTCAGGTAAAAAACGTCAAATTTCAAAGTTGATATTTTTGCATAAAATGGATATTGATTCGATGCAGCTCGTCACGGCGAGTCTAATGGTGGTCTTTGTTTTGGGCTACGTGGTCTAGAATTGCTTAAGATTGAGTTGGAAAAATTTGACGTCATCAACTTTGAAGTTTTTTTTTCGCTATAACTTGGCCAAAAAGAGATATCGATCTAAAATTTGGTATTTGAATAGAAGTTGGTAAGAGCTATCACATATATTCCGTTTTTTTCGAAAGTCGAAAAACGTTTTGGATTTTTGGCAATTATATTTAAAAAATATTTTGGGGCTCAAAATTAAAAAACAAATCAAAATTTCGAGATAATTATTTTGTAGCCCTGATAATTCTACACCTTTTATGTCTTAAACGTTTTTCTGTATCTTCAACGCTATAGGTCTGACAGCTCTTCTCGCGCAACCTTTTTTTTGGGGTCGTAAACGGCAGAACATGACGTCACTCTGACGTCATTTGTGGCCAACTTATCACGGCCTTTGGAAAAATTTTGGTCACCATGTGTAAAATTGATGCCCGGGAGCAGGGCTGCGGAGTCGGAGTCGGAGTCGGAGTCGGAGTCGGTCGGAGTCGACAGTTGTGACCGGAGTCGGAGTCGGAGTCGGAGTCGATTTTAGAAACCCGAGCCGGAGTCGGAGTCGGAGTCACCGAAAATCTGTCGACTCCGCAGCCCTGCTAGGTCTGCGGAGTCGGAGTCGGGAGTTGGAGTCGGTCGGAGTCGACAATTCTGCCCGGAGTCGGAGTCGGAGCTGGTTTTTGAAAGCCGGAGTCGGAGTCGGAGTCGGAGTCGCCGAAAATCCATCGACTCCGCAGCCCGGCCCGGGAGGGTACTGAAAGTTTGGTGACGATCAGCGCAGCGGTTCTGGAGATATATAGAAAAGTCTGGAGAGGGGGCAAACAATAGCCCCCCCCCCCACCAGGTCGCGGGTTAACGTAATTTTGTCGCTTTTTTCGCTCGCAGAAGGAAAGAAAAATAAAGGAACTTAAGTTAGAAAGCAAAGAACTCGAGTTAAAAAAATTAATATGCACAGTAACGCATAGGAACTAGCTAAGTTCGATGAGCGTTTGCAAATTTAGGAACATTTTCGGATTGAACGTATGCCACCTCCCAAGATTAATATAGGTACTACTCACCTCCATGCCCCATGGCGTCCAAAAAGTACCTAACAGCCAAGACCTCTGTTTGGATTTGTAAGTGCAGCCGTTGTGTACCTACCTACTGTGTAGTGGAACAATTATCTCCTCGTACATACCTACTCCCATTCAGAAACAGTACACGGCGGATCCAGAGAGGCGGTCTTGGACGTTGCGGGGTGGGAATACCGAATACCTCAAAAAGTTCATCCAAATTCCAAAATCTCATCGGATTTCGCTTCCTTACGCACTGCTGTGCAGTTTAAAGCAAACTCGTTCAATAAAGTTGCTTATGAGCACGAAAACTATATAAATTTTCGTTTTATTGTCGAAAACCGTAAACATTCGTCGATTTGAGGCGTCGGATGCCTCTGCTGA